>NW_015507621.1:47677-50961 GCF_001515645.1 Sinocyclocheilus grahami
GGGCTCTCGGGCGAGATCCCAATTCGTCAGTCACTGACGTAACGTCTCCGTTCCCTCCTTCAGGGAACGAGGGTTACACAAGTAACCTAGACGTTTCCACAAATCCCTTCACTCGATTGGGATGTTCTCTTTTATTCTGGAGGGCAAGGGCAGTGACTGTACCATCGAGCGTATTTTGCAGTATTAAACACGGATTTATACAGATTTCATCAGGCTCCGAAAAGTCTTCAAAAAGAACACAAAGAATGGCCTTCTCAGCTGCCATAGTTGCAACTCTTGCGTCATCAGAACAGTGTGTTCAACGCACCACCGTTTCCGTTTAAAAATCGTTTTGCACCGTTTTTGTCGGGGCTGAACGCAGCCCAGGTGTAAACAGGCCCTATATGGCAGAGATTGCATGTGTAGTATGCTAATATGCCATTTCAAATTCAACCTGCCAGTACAAAAGATGTTACATCTGCCCTACGACACAGTGCAGATGGCTATAAGTACCCTTTCATCTACATAAACGAACTGCACAATTTATTAAAAGATTTCCTGTGGTCTAATGAACTAATCCTCTCATAGTGTGAGTCTTGTTTTGTCTCTTTTCTCACACTCGCTGTAATGAAGGTGTTAATCTTTATTGCTTTTCAGCTCCTGATAGAAGTTCAGTCCTACAGAAAGTGATTTATGCTGTTTAATATTTATTTAAATACTGTACGTCCACATTGTAGTGGAAAAAATATCACTGTAAAATATTTCAGCAAGTCTGATTGTGTGAAGTTTTAATATACAAACACTTGAAATGCAGCCTACCTGACATTCATTTTGCTATAAAAAAATTTACTGTATGTAGGCTAATCAGCTGTTAGAATCCAAAATATTAGCTGGTTATTATACATACAGGTTTAATTAGTCTACTTGAAGTTTAAATAATCAGAATATGATAAAACTTTGCTTAATATTCTTGTTAATATCAGTATGTATATATTATCTGATTGTGTTGTTGCAGAATCTCCAACTGTAAAAGTATCTCCAGATGTCATAAGAGAGTCCAGCTCAGTGAAGATCAGCTGTGAGACGCCAGCAGATGTTACAGTAAATCAGTGTTATTTCTACATAAACAGAGAACAGAAGAACATAAAAGTTAGTTCATCATGTGAGCTGGATCTCACTGGTGCTGGAGTGCTCAGATGGGCAGCTGTAAAATCACCTGTATCACTCGACATTTACTGTTACTACACAATACATGAGAGAGGCATCAATAAACCATCATCTGATTCTGCTCCTGCCACAGTGATGGTTCTAGGTGAGATATTTCACTGATGTTTATGTGGTTTGAAACTATTATTGCAATATTTAATAGCTGTGGATTATTTATCTTCACATTCACTTCAGAAACTCTTCTTCAGTTATCAGTGACAGTGATGACTTGCTCTTCGTATCATGTGAAATACCACTTTCAGTCAGAGCTGATTTCATCTGTAGCCTCTACACTGAGGATGATGATCCTCTGTATCAATGTGTCTCTCAGAAGAGTCCGTCTGGAGAGCGTTACTGTATGTTTTATTTAAAGGGATAGTTCACCCAAAAATTCTGTCATTAATTACTCACACTCATGTTGTTCCAAACCCGTAAGACTTTCGTTCATCTTCGGAACACAAATTAAGATATTTTTGATTAAATCCGAGAGCTCTCTGACCCTCCATAGACAGCAACACAACTGAAATGTTCCCAGGTCCAGAAACGTAGCTAGGGCATTGGTAAAATAGTCCATGTGACATCAGGGGATCAGCCATAATTTTACAAAGCTACAAGAATACTTTTTGTGTGCAAAGAACACAAAAAGAATGACTTTATTTAACAATTCTTCTTCTCCTCATCCCGTCTGTTGTGGCGCACCACCATTGTGGAGCGTATCACGATGTATGCACTTGTTGACCAACCAGCCCTCAGGTAATGAAATGTTTCTCTCATTAAAGTGGTCATATTATAAGGAATCAAATGTCTAAGCCTACTATGAAGGCACACTGTGGTTTCACAACTCAAAACTTCCTCTCTGGCCCAAAACCTACATTTTACTTGCCCACATTTAGGCACTGAAAAACTTGGCCGGCCAATCAAGTTGTGCTATTATGGAGGAAGTAGGACAAATACTAAATTCATCAAAACACTATTGCATAGAATGTAGGGATGGGAAGATTCTCCGATTCGCTCGGTGCATTGGCATATAAAGTTAACGATGCGATGCATTGGTTTAAAAAGTGTGCATCGGCTACAAGTTGTCATTTATATCACGATGCATTGTTTCTAACATATTTGCATTGGTAAAAAACGATTTATTTATATATAATTACTAGTGGATGTGCTATACTGTTATTATTTAGAAAGTGACCAATAATCTGTGACCAATATTTTATATGTAGATTGATTTCTCCTCTCTAAACTGTTTCTCAAGTGCGTTCTTTCATGCACCGTGAATATGACGAATCACAACACCACGGAGACAAGAGGAAAAATTGGGATTAAAGTCCAAAACCTGACTTGAAATAACCTAACAAATCAATCGGGGCTAAAGTGGTTCCATTAACGACAAATTAAATTCACACAATCTCACTTTTGTGAGATTCAAGACTCACTCAATTTGTGCTCGCTTTTCTTAAGCAGATCTTAATGTCGAATCGACATTGTCGATCATGGATCAAATCGATCCACCATGGCTAACAGCGAATATATCTGTGCTGTTTAATGCATTTTATACGTTGTGTTTTCCTTTGTGTTTTACTTATGTAACCCTCATTCCCTGAAGGAGGCACGGAGACGTTACGTCAGTCGTGACTGACGAATTGGGATCTCGCCCGATGGTACAGTGGTACATTGGATAACACTGGGAAAGCGTACCCAGTTGGGAACGCTACGGAAGCCACATCCTGCGCATAGGAGGTATCATGTGGAATACTCATATGGACTGGCCCAGGGCAGTGCTACATATGGAAGTCCCTGCGGTAGATTCAACCCGCCTGGGGTGAGACAACTACACAACAGAGATGGCAGAGAACGACTGCCAGGGAAAGACACGGGCTTACTGGGAGGGGAGCCGTACCGTGGAAGAGTACACATGTGGGATCGCCCGAAGGGGGAATCACTACACACGGGCACCTAGCCCAGCACAAGGGCTGACCTTGGGCATGCACACGAGTGCTGAGCCTGGTGTCTGGCGCTCCGCCACGCCTGACCGCCGAGGGTGCGGGAGGAACTCCAACAGGGTTCGCCATGGGGAACTGAACTGAGAAGCAGAAAAG
>NW_015507621.1:50978-55004 GCF_001515645.1 Sinocyclocheilus grahami
CTGCGGGGCGGGGTGCGCGTGGCGAAACACACACGCCAACTGTCATTGGCTTGTTTAGTTAACACTCGAAGGTGATTGGGCTCTCGGGCGAGATCCCAATTCGTCAGTCACGACTGACGTAACGTAGAACGTGACTAACTGAAAGGGAACTGACATGTCACAGGTATATTTTTCATCTGTAAATGTTAGAAAGGCATGCAAACATATCCATTTTGCTTTCAGGAGTGGGTGAGGCACCCGAGAGCAACGAGTGCAGCTGTGTGCATGCACGCGAGAAGGAGCGCAATAATTTTGAGTAAAATATACATTTTGCTAAAATATTTGTTGTTGGTCATTAAATGGGTCTTTTGTAGAATTTTACACCTACATATAAAGTGTATTTTTATAATAGCAGTAACTGTAAAGGGACTATTGTAATAGGTAAATCAAATGTAAGCTAGTAGGCTACAAATTACTAAGCATGGCTAGAAACTGTAAAAAAAAATTTTTGAAAGTATGTGAGACAGTGGTAATATCATTGTGTTCCTATTGGTCAGTAGAGGAGCTTAGCTTAGCCGGACAGTTAGTCTGCTTTAGACCAGGTTAGTTTCCTAGCATAAGTTGCCACAGTGACTAAGCTTGATCTAGGCCTATGTTAAATTTGCTTTATGGAACCAAATCATTTGACAATGAGTCAGATAACTGAAATAAGCCTGATTTATTTGGTTAACTTGTTTTATGAAA
Source organism: Sinocyclocheilus grahami (assembly GCF_001515645.1). Taxonomy (NCBI): domain Eukaryota; kingdom Metazoa; phylum Chordata; class Actinopteri; order Cypriniformes; family Cyprinidae; genus Sinocyclocheilus; species Sinocyclocheilus grahami. The sequence continues at coordinate 51,702 of NW_015507621.1, forward strand.
TAGGCCTCGAGGCATTAAAAGTGATCATATTTTCTCCATTGCATCGAATCGCATTGTGTTGAATCGAATCGAATCGAAATTGGATCGCACTGCATCGTAATAGGGGTGAATTGTATCGCATCGCATCAGTAGCTGCTTCATATGTATCTTTAATGTATCGTATCGTTGGCTAGGCATCAAGATGCGTATCGTATCGGCCTGAGTCATGAGATGCACATCCCTAACAGGTCTGAGAAGAGATGATTATACTGTGCAAAGTGTCAAAGCTTAAAATACACCAAAGCTTCATGGCAGAGAGCTTATTCATCAAAGTCAAAAACATTTTTAAAGAGATTCGACTGGTTCAAATGCTTCTAAGTTGCATTACAGATGCTTTGGTCAATAAAAAACAGAAACGGAGAAATAGAGAGGAAAATGTGGTATGTGTGAACAGTGTCATCAACCAAACCCACATAACCAAATGAGACATCCATCATGGACAGAATACTAACACATTTACTTCATGTGTGTCTTTTCTGTCTTTTTTTTACTTCTTTAAGAATGTTTATCACCTGTACTCCACGATCCCTCACAAACCAGTTCACTCAAATGCGGGAGATTAAGCCTACAGTTTGGTGAAGATGAACTGATGAATCTCAAATCTTGTTTCATTATGTACAGCCGATATAAATAAAATGTCTTTACTAGCAGACACTCGTTTATTTTCATTATTCATTGTTTGGTGTGGAATATATCGTGAACTTAAGTGAACATCTAGCTAAAGGTTCATGAGCTTCACATGACATTGCTCAGAGGATCTTCTTTGTCAAGGTCCAAAAAAAACTTGGACATTTAAGGCTGAACCAATAAATGTAATTATGATTTACTCCTTTTCTGAAGTAAAATTGAAACCATCTGACTTTTGAAAAAAGTTGTTTACTTGCGGTTTGCGGTGCTCTCAGATCCAATACAGCTGGTTGCTTTGTCTTTCAGAAGAAGTTTCTTTGCAGACTTTCCATTACACTGTGCCTCATTTACAAAACCCAGTCAAATGCTCCGAACAAGCATATAATCTTCAAATGCTCCAAACAAACGCGATACGATCCATTCACTTGTATCTGACGTTGGGGTCCTTCTGAAATTAAGATATTTTTGATGAAATCTGAGAGCTTTCTGACTCTGCATAGACAACAACGCAACTGACACGTTCAAGGCCCAGAAAGGTAGCAAGGACATCGTTAAAATAGTGCATGTGACATCAGTGGTTCAACCGTAATTTTATGAAGCTACGAGAATACTTTTTGTGCATAAATTAAAATAAAGATTTTATTCAACAATTTATTCTCTTCCGTGTCAGTCTTCGACGTGCATTCATGACAGTACCACGGCACCTGCATGCGGTGCTGCTGACGCAGGAGCCGGCATTCTGACATAGTACCCAGCTGCATTGCGCCATGTTTACAAGCAGAGGAAAACTTACGCTGTACATAAAACAGTCTTCTTAAACATGTCCAAAGATTTCGACAGAAAGGATGACTTGCAATTTTTTGTCCAGCCTTACTTATTTGAACCAGAATATACAGACGATAAACTAAGAGAGCTGGACGTTCTACGTCGAAACGCCAGTTTGTGCGTCAGTGCACCACACACATGGGTTGTGGTATTCTCCTGAACACCCCAATTTATGCGCATCTTTTAAAGCATTTGGAATCAGGATGATCCCACAATATCCAAAAGAGCCATTTTAGCAAAGACTTATAGAATACCCAAGACGTGTCATTCGTATAGTTTTGAATGGGGAAAAATGCTATGCTCAATATGGCCGCTCTATCGAAGCAAGCCCCGCCTTCTTAATAAAAGAGCTAATCGCTAATCTGTAAAGTTTCTCTCACACTCACACCAAAAACAATATTTTTCACTGGGAATTTCTGGCAACCACAGCTGTGGTGTTGTTGTTGTTGTTTTTTAGCCATAAATTTAACAGGATATTTTTTATGGTGAAGTTTTTTGTGTCATTGGCACTGAAAAAGCTACATTTATGAAACAAATGTAGTCAGATTTTATTACTTTCATGACTTGTGACTATATAGACAAAAAATCAAGTTACATGTCAAGAGATATTAGAGATCTTTGCCCTATTATAACCCAAAGACTATAAATAGCACACTCAGTGAATTAAATGTCCGAAAAATGATGGAAAATATGTTTTTATTTACATAACATGGCTTTCCTTTGGTGTAAAGGGATTAGGCAATTAAAGGTTATTTAACAAGTACTTTTTTAAGCAGGCAAAACTTATAAAGTCTGTGAAGAATCCACATCTCATCTTTTGATGACAATGTATGCTATTCTTTCAAACAGCTCTGTGAAATATTCCTATTTTGTCACATCATGCATCGTAAGACTCCAAATTAAATGCCAAATCAGTCTGAAATGCAGGCAAATAATAATGACATAAAAGACATTTGTGCTCAGTTTTGTCTGCGCTTCACACAGTACAGATTAAGACTAAAGTTGAGGTGTATGAACCTTGAAGAACAGCTACATGGACTGCGTTTAGCTGTGACGGCTCGTGGCAGCCACTGATATCCAGGCATGTTCACTGGTCCACATGTAAGAAGAAAACACTCAGCACATTCTAACAAAGTCTTTGACGGTAATAAATATCATCTATCTTCAGTAATCCAGACATCACAAAGATGATTTTGTCTCTGTGAACAGAGCTTGGCGGAAGCAAGGAGTGTATATTAAGCCTAATGGATCAAGGCAGGGGTCAGAGGTCACCTGCTGATCAGGAACGACAACACTGGGAATAAAATGGCTACCAGTGGAAAATTCAAAGCATTTGCTGAGCCGCATTCCATAGCGTTCTCCTGTTAAAAAGATATATAAACAGGGTTAGCAAGTGCATCGAGCAAAACTTCAAAACTTTACACAAGTCAAAACTTTACACAAAAGTCATTGAAAGCTACACATTCAAACACTTCATAGATTGAACTTTCAGCTACAGAATGACTCCAAATGAGCTGAAAGCCCTGCAAGAGGTATAAAATAGTTCACTAAAACTTTTTGAGTGTACTTTCTTTCAGCTGTGATGTGGATGAGCATTTTACAGACAGAATGAATGGGGTACTTTAAAATAAAACACTGTATGATAATGAAGTACATGAACAGCAGTTTAAAAATATTGGAAAACTTTACAGTAGTTTAAAATCTGGTATGGTGCTGGTCATCAAAAGCAGAGTTTTAATAATACAACATCATGCATTATATACCTCTGGATGAAATGGATGACAGGACTGTGGCCGTCTGCGATCCTTTTGA
>NW_015507621.1:57166-57624 GCF_001515645.1 Sinocyclocheilus grahami
CCTGAATGAGGCCGATGAGTGTGGTGTCGTCTGCAATCTTCAGGAACTTGACAGAGGGGTCTTTAGACGTGCAGTCGTTAGTGTAGAGGGAGAAGAGCAGTGGGGAGAGAACACAACCCTGAGGAGCTCCAGTGCTGGTTATACTGGTGCTGGATGTGTATTTTCCCAGCCTCACTAGCTGCTGCCTGTCTGTCAGGAAGCTGTTGATCCACTGACAGATGGAGGTGGGCACGGAGAGCACGGAGGTGGGCACGGAGAGCTGAGATAGTTTGGGCAGGAGGAGGTTTGGGATGATAGTGTTAAAGGCCGAGCTGAAGTCCACGAACAGGAACCTCACATAAGTCCCAGGTCTGTCTAGATGTTGCAGAACATAATGCAGTCCCATGCTAACTGCATCGTCCACAGACCTGTTTGCAAGGGTCCAGCAAGGGTCCAGTGATGTCCTTCAGGTGGGCCAG
>NW_015507622.1:0-882 GCF_001515645.1 Sinocyclocheilus grahami
TTTTTTCTTTCTTTATCGCTAGTTTTGCAATGTGACCTTGATGAAATCTAAACATGGTTTCACTGCACCGACACATTTTTCTGACATGTTATAGCAGCAGCGTGTGAAACAGCATATGGCTTTAGTCCAACTGCAAACTTGAAGTTTCACATAAGTTTATCTACAGTTTTACAATTTTTGACTTTTTGGCTTGTAAATACAAGCACGATTTTTTTTGTTAATTGTCTCCATAATGAATTTGTAGAACAAGCAGGACAAGACCATGACGGACTCGCTTGAACTTTTGGGGTAAGTCTCTTAAATTCAGTTAACCAATCTGACTTGTTTGAAGTATTTGATCTAGATTTCTTCATTCTGTTTCTTTTAGTCTTCTGGATAATTCAGAGGATGAATGCCTCGGCACTCAGTTTGAGTGTAAACGTGACACTCAAGCGTTACATTGTCACAGCCTGAAAGAAACAGGCTTGAAGCAGCAGGGCAAAACACGGGCCAGGAGGAGGTTACTCATCACATGTGCTGTGTGCTTGATCTTCATGATCGGAGAAGTCATTGGTGAGAATAAAAGGACATGCTCTGTTTAAAGGGTTTAGTCTGCTGTATAACCTGCTGATTGCAAAAGTAAATGGGCATGAACTTACTGTTATCTTTAGATGCATTTAAGACTTGTGTGCTGACGTTCTGCTCTTGCAGGTGGTTACGCTGCTCACAGTCTCGCTATAATGACCGATGCTGCACATCTTCTCACTGACTTTGGCAGCATTTCGATCAGTCTCTTCTCATTGTGGATTTCCTCTAGACCACCGTCCAAACATCTGACCTTTGGATGGCATCGATCAGGTGTGTGTGTGTATATATATATATATATATATATATATGTATATG
>NW_015507622.1:3716-4294 GCF_001515645.1 Sinocyclocheilus grahami
AGACATCTTCAAAATACTCATGGAAGGCAAGTGATTGATTGATCTGCAGATGTAAATGCCCAGATGGTTAAAAAAAATCAGCTGAATGTTGATGTTTCATCTGAAGGAGTCCCGTGTGGCGTTGACTTTGACTCTGTGAAAGACGGTCTGCTGTCAGTGGGCGGAGTCAAATCGACACACAGTCTGCGCATGTGGGCTCTCACCGCGAGCGAAACCCAGCTCTCCATGCATGCGGTCATAGGTAGGTCAAAGTGCACAATCAAATGCTCACACAAATGGCACTTTTTTGGTCACCACCAGTCCAAGTTTTTTGGTGTCCTGTCACCGGAAATGTCCCCATTTTGGCAAATTCAGACTGAATATTGTTCATGAGTCCAACATCTAGCCACGCAAGAAAACATGCAATCTACCCGAGGGAAGACGTGATGAAAAAGTCAAGTCCTCTTTAGTTAATGTTGTTAAATAGAGAGAAAAAAAACATGTAACATTTATAACTTCTAGCGTAATCTTAACCTTGGATCTCATTATTAAAACACAAAATTACCACACAAAAAAAGAAGTCTCAAAAGCAGCCACTA
>NW_015507622.1:4455-6681 GCF_001515645.1 Sinocyclocheilus grahami
AAAAAAAAAAAAGGGGTTGGTGATATTTTTTATTTGTGGATGTCGCTATTATATATAGCAAGTTACCACACAAGTGGTACAATTTGCTCTAGCCAATGGTTTGTGTATATTGTGTGTGACACTTTTTTTTGTATGACATTCCAATTCTATTTTAGAATTAAAATGCATATAAATAGGCAAAAGAAATGTGTTTATGTCCGAGAACCTTTTATACACATACTTAACTTACCAAACACTGAAATGACATTCACTATGTGGTACAGTACAAATATTTTGAGTGTCCCTTATTTTCCTATAAAGAACCACGACTGTCCCTTATTTTCCTTTTCTGAAGTTGGCAACCCTAGTCACAACACATGATTTCCCTCACACACCTATACAACTATAACACGTGGGTGAAAGTACACTCTGAGATGAATAAATAATAATAATAATCTAAATAATTACACTTGCAACAATTACATTTGCAGAAAGCACATACTTTGTGCTCTAAATTAGCCTAAAATGCTAAATAATATACCTAACAAGGGATATTAAAGATATATTTCCAAAAGCACAAACAAAATAACATTTGAAAACAATTTAAAAGTAACTACTGAATAGGCCTACAGTATATTCAGTTTATGAAAATATTAGTTATTACTATTTATTGTGTGTTCCCATGTTTATTTTATTTTTGTAAAGTTATAATTTTGTTAATACCATTTTGATCTGTTTGCCATTTGCAATTGTCTTACTATTCATAGTGTTATTTTGGTGAATTGTATTAAAACCAGTTGGGGTCAGTTTCACTGTAAACATCATCATAATTAATAATAAAATACATGGAACCCACAATTACAAAAATGTATTGTTTCTGTTTTATTAAGCATAGTAGAGAATAAAAAGTCAAATCTCAATATGACGACCACTGAACTAGGAAATTCAGGTTTCTATATCAGAAATCTGGTCAGCTTACTCTGTAGTTTTAACCCAAATGAATGCTTTATTTTCCAGATGAGCAAACCAACCCACAGACTGTGCTGATGGACATGACCAGACTACTCCAGACAGAATATGGATTCAGTAATATCACCATTCAGACAGAGACGCACACCGACGACGTGGCTTACTGCTTACAGTGCCAGGACCCGATGTGATTTTAGCTTCTCATTACATTAATCTACACAGGTTGAATGAATATATGAATGTAAACTTTAGAACATATATTACAGTTTTTCTAAGGCACACGTTTTGTCATAAAGCATGACACAATGATATGATTATGAAGTGTTCAAAAAGTAATGTTTTATCTAAGAACAGATGCTATTTTTAGACCAGCTGTGACATACCAATATATTTATTAAACAATGTGGTCAAAATGTAAAGGAACACTGACGAAAATAAATGTTTCAAACCCAACATACATAATGCACTAAAAAAAGTGCATTAATCTTTACACTTTTAAGTCAGATAAGTGAAAATAAACATGACCTCTGTTAAAAAATGGCATTATACATACATTTGTATCTTGATCACAATTTCTGCACAACAAAACAACTTTGCTAAAAAAGCAGCTTTGCAGAGGAGCTCATTAATGTCAAGCTTTGATAAATGTTTTTAATTTGGGGAAGAGGTGCAGGGCATTCTGGGTAGTGACCTCTATGACCTTCTCCAAGGGAACACCTTTGATTTTTGCAATATATTCGGCACTGATGGTGATATTCCTTGGCACATTCCTCACCTAGAGTAAAATCACAGATGTAAATACATTTCAGAAACATTTGATCATTTATGTTTATGTTTATGTAATCCACCGTACCTGCTTTTCAGGCCCGAGCGCAGGAGCATCCGTCTCTAAACACATGCTCTCCAGAGGAACCTGCTTCACAAGCTTCTGCTTCTTGTAAAAGGTGGATAAACATGTGATGTGTGACTAATAAATTGTGTTCAATCACATAGAATTTACCCAAACAGATATACACCACCAGTTTCAAGTTTGTACATGCTTGAGTGAATGTTTCTCATGAGATTGTCTTAGAAAAGCTTCTTAAATGCTCTAAATTAGTTTGTAGACAATTTTGTAATTTTTATATATATATATATATATATATATATATATGTGCACTAATTAACCAAACAAAAATCATAAAATCATAAACCTCATGAATTTGGTTGAGAGAACGTCTGAAGTAGGAGAGTTTTGATTTGATATTATGTGTGTGTATATATATATATATATATATA
>NW_015507622.1:8093-9565 GCF_001515645.1 Sinocyclocheilus grahami
TATATATATATATGTGTGTATATATATCTTTTATAGTTTATTCCTGATTAGTAATATGACTATTAGTAGAGCACATACTGTAAACAGACCTTGCAAATACTGGCATGAGAAGTCAAATGTTATTAAACGTAGGTTAGATTTACCTGATCGCTTCGGACTATGGATGGAGGTATTGAGAAAAAATAACCAGCTTTTACACCCTCCATCGCAACCGAAGGTTTTCCGTCAAATGCATGAAGAAGTGCATTCTCTACACCTGAAAACAGATGCCATGATCATGAGAAGCAACCAATTTATGCAACGGTCCTTGTCAATGCATTTTGTTATGCATACCCAACTCCTTCAGAAGATGGATGGTTGGTCGTCCAGCAGATCTTGAGTGTACGTTCCTAATAGACAAAATGCAGTGCTATATGAAAGACCATAACATTATTACCACAAAAATACAAATCCAGGAGAGCGACACATACAGAGGCAGATTCAACTGTTTTGCGATTTCAGCCTGTCGAATGAGCACCTGTCTCTGACCGACTTTCCCAGCATCACTGTTGACTACACGTGGTGTGAAATCCAGGCCAACCTGTACATGATGATACACGTTAAATCATCATACCACTAATCATTTGAACTCTCATTCTGACAGCAGAGGATCCATTGTTGAGCAAGTTATGTAATGAACTATTCCTATCTACTACATAAGTCTGTTCTCTACCTATAACCCACAAGAACAGCTAGTTAGACATACAATATATGTCTAACCTCGCCAATAGCCACAATGTGCTCTTTGTATTTCTCGATCAGTGGCAATGCTGCATCTAAATCCTGTGGGGTAGAAAAGAAGGAAACAGTGTCAGGTGTAAGACAGTACAATCATTTAGTCTTTATATGCACATATTTCAGACCTCGGGTAAGGCACCCCTGGGTTGTGCCGGATCTTGGACAGGATGAACTCCAAGACATGGCATGACGAATCCTGGGAACCTATAAAACATTACAGCCGCTTAATATTGAGTTTGCTAAAAAACATGATGTAGTAAGATATCAGATGCATACCTTTGTGAGAGCTGTATAATTTTCTCAAATTCACCAGCATGCTCTGCTACTGCAAGAAGGGCAACAAGCCCAGCCTGAAAATGAAACAATATTATTGCACTCTTAATATGATAACATCCTGAAAGAGAATACAGACTAACAGAGCTACCTTTTTAGACTCCTGAATGACTTCATCAATGTCCTAAAATATAAAACACAATCATTAAGGAACTCCTCAGAGAGCTTCATAGTATTACTGAATGAACCTTGCACTTGTATCTCTTACGCTGTCAAATTCCTCAGCAGATATATGACAGTGACAGTCGATATATCCTTGCATGGGTTTATATTTTTCAGATCGTTCTAACACGACAGATCAGCAGACATATAAACAGCTTAACCGGATGTGACGGAATCCCACTAGTATGTGGGGGGGCGGT
>NW_015507622.1:10792-18847 GCF_001515645.1 Sinocyclocheilus grahami
TGTTGCTTATATACTCTTTTATAGAAGATTTAAACGATCTCTGTAATTTTTGTGGACACGCAATGACCCAAGTGATTCAGACGTAACACCTGCTTGGTTTGGGCTCTTTTTATTTTATTTTTTAAATTAAACCTAGTATTATCTTATGTTTGGTCCTTGCTAAATTGGCAGTTGTTACAGATTATTTTAATCTAATTTTGAGACAGTTATGATAATTGAACATATTGTATGATCTTTCAGATTGCCTGTGATGGATGTGATAGGTGGTACCACCAGTCATGTGTTGGCAACCCACCAGTCAATAAAGAATATTATTGCCCAGCGTGTATTATCTGAATCAGAATAGTATGCACATTTTGTAAATAGTTTTTGCTTGCTTTTCAAAATTGCACTTGTATTGAGTTTTTTGTGTTTCTAAGATTGTATATTTTAGTTTGTATGGTTTAAAATTGCTTTTCTGTTGTACTGTATTGTACTATTGTATTTTTAAAAAGTGATTAATTTATTTTTGATTGTGATTTCCCATTGTTTAAACTTGTGCACTCACGGTTATCATTAAAAAGTGTATCTTTTAAGATATGTTCCCCCTGTGTGTTTAGTGTTTTAGTTTAAGACACTATTCTGCAGATAAAAATTGGTTTGACATAATTATGACATTTTAAAAACACATCAGGTGCATCACTCTGAGTTACCTAAAATAATAAAAGAGAGACTAGTCATTGTGCAATATAGTTTATTTGTTATTATTTTGACAAGGCTTCAGTTGTTTAACACAAACACACACACACACACTACACTAACAACAACAATAACAATAAAATGGAAATGGTCGTCTGAACAAAAGAATGCCCCTAACGAAGGAATTTAACTGTCTAATTGTAACGTATGGTGTTACACTTCATAAAACAGGAAAAAGTTAGAATTAGCAGGGAAATCTGACTCTATGTTGCGATTGAACAGGACGTCATGTACATGAATACATATTTAATTACAAATGATCTAAATAACATGGTGAAATGTTGCTTGTAGAAAGACAGCAAAACCACCATAAGCTGACTTGCTTAGCCCGGGGCGAAATCATGAAGTCATGATTTTAGTACTGAAGTTTCAGGGTTGCCAGGATATATAAAAAAGAAACGCTCAATTGCTACTAAAAACTACCGCTGGAAAACCGCGGACTTGGCAACACTGCGAAGTTGCGCAGGCGCTGTGAGGGGGAAACAGGGAAACTGATACTGAAACTGAAATGAATCTAACATGATGGATAAGGTGGTAATTTTTTCATTTTTGCAACCCTTATTAGAGTTGGATAATTGTTTGTTTTTGTTGATATGAGCCATCCTGGGGTCCGTGAATTTTAGTTGATTCTAGGCTAAATGGAAGCCTCTTTTGTCTTCAAGACTTTATTTTATGTTTTATCAAAGACATGCCTTTTCCCAAAATATTGGACGAGGACTCATGCTGATTCTTGCTAGATTTGGATTATTGCCTTTTAAGCCAACAAAGGATTTAGACATTTGCTCTCAAATGAAGAATTTCTTTGTTTTTTGTTTTATTTTTGACAGGCTATTTGGTCAACTCTTTTTGTACTTATTCGAATCCTGACTCGCCTTTATAACAGTCTAAACGCGGTTTTTCCTTCCGTTCGTTCTTGCAAACGCGTTTTTTTGTGTGGATTGCGTTTCACTTTCATTCTGTCACTGTCTATAGTTACACTAAATGCCAGGGGGTTAAGAGATCGTATTAAACGGAAAGCTTTGTTTTTATTTGTTAAACAACACAAGACTGATTTTTGTTTTTTTCAAGAATCTCACTCGACTGCTGAGGATGTGCGTTTTTGGAGAACACAGTGGGGAAACGACATCTGGTGTGCACATGGAACTGAGCGCTCTGCTGGTGTTGTTAATTTAAAGAACCGATTCATTGGGGAAATTTTGCATACAGAACGTGATGGGTCAGGTCATTTTGTGTGTCAAATCCTCAAAGTTCACGGCACTATATTGTTAATTGCGAATGTTTATGGATATAACTCCAAAAATTAAAATGACCATTTACTTGAAACTTTAGAAGAATATATTCTTAAGGGTTTGTCACAATTCCCAAATCTAACGTTGATCATAGGGGGTGATTTTAATATTGTTTTGGATGGGTTACTTGATTGTTTTCCTACAATAACATCTTATACACAGAATGAAAATCTTAAACGTTTTATGGAGAAATTTAACTTGGTTGATATATGGAGGTTGAAGTTTCCTGATTTATCACTGTATACACTTGGAGCAATAAATCTGGCAACAGACAATCTCGTATAGATTATTGGTTGGTATCTGCGAATCTATGTTCTTCAGATATTTATGTTAGTGTGATTCCTTCACCTCTTAGTGACCATAAAGCTGTTGTTATTTCTATTAACCTCCAAAACTCTTCATATTCTGTGGGTAGAAGTTTATTCTGGAAACTTAATAATTCATTGCTGCAGTTTGATAATATTAAGATAGATGTTAAAATATTATTTTATATCATTGGTACAAAGCGCTTTCAGAAAATAAATTCTGCAGTAATTGGGAGCTACTCAAATTTGAGACTGCCAAGTACCTTAGAAAGCAGGGAAGCTTAATGGCAAAAGAAAGACGTATTCAGGAGGTTAATATTATATCAAGATTAGCTGTTCTCTCCTCAATATCATGTCCAAATGAAGATGAACAAGCTGAGTTAGTCACCCTACAATTGGAATTGGACAAATTATATTAAAAAAAGGCAGAAGGAGCCTTTATTAGGTCACGGAAGCAGTGGATGGAAAAGGGAGAACAAAACTGCATATTTTTTTGGTTTAGAGAAAGGTCACTTTAAAAATAACTAAATTGAACAACTTAAAATAGATGGGGTTGTAACAGATGATCAAGCTAAAATATCACAATTTTGTACAGACTTTTATAGTAGGTTATACTGTATTCATCCAAATTCTCTGAGCAATCTGCTTCTGAATTTTTTACTCTATCTCTGGATTCGGTTGTGAAACTGTCAACCCTGTGCAAAAAGAGCTTTGTGATAGCTTAATTAATATTGAAGAGGTCTTATATGCTGTTACACATATTAAGGTTAATAAATCTCCTGGGGTTGATGGCCTCACAGCTGAATTTTACAAAACTTTTTCTGATCTTATCGCTCCCTTTCTTAAAGAAGTTTATATAGAAAGTATAGAAAATCAAGTTCTTCCACCTACATTAACTCAAGGATTGATAACATTGACTCCAAAATCAAGAAAAGATCCATTGCTTTTAGACAATTGGAGACCTATTTCACTATTAAACAATGATTATAAGATTTTTGCCCTGATCTTTGCAAATAAAATAAAGTCAATTATCGACCCCCTTATAGATGAGGCCCAATCTGGCTTCTTAAAGAAAAGGCATATTTCAAATAATATAAGGCTAATTTTAGACTTATTGGATTACTCTCATTTATGTACTGATGATGGATTTATTCTTTTCTTAGACTTTTATAAAGCCTTCGACACAGTGGAGCATGCTTTTATTTTTAGGTCATTAAAAACATTTGGGTTTGGAGATTTTTTCTGTAAAGCTATACAAACAATGTACACAAATGCAAACAGCTCTATTAAACTTAAAGGAGGTTCATCTTCTAGGTTTTATTTTAAACGGGGTGTCCGACAAGGCTGTCCCATTTCCCCTTACCTTTTCTTGTTTTGTACTCAGCTTATGAATATTTATGTTAGATCAAGCCACTTAAAAGGTATATCTGTAGCGGGTAGGGATATTATAATTTCCCAACTAGCGGATGATACTGCACTGTTCTTGAAAGATCATCATCAGGTCCCAATTGCTCTTGAAGTAATGGAGGTCTTTTCTAAAGCCTCTGGCCTTTGTTTAAACATCAATAAATGTGAATTGTTATCTATTAAAGACTGTGAGTTACAACAAATTGCTAATATTCCAGTGAAGGATTCTGTAACATACTTGGGGATTGTTATCACGAATGATCAGAAATCTAGGTGTAAGATGAATTTTGAATCTATTCTTCAGAAGACTAAGGCAAAGTTGAATCATTGGCTTTTAAGGGATTTATCCCTAAAAGGTAGAGTTTTGCTATGTAAAGCAGAGGGACTGTCAAGATTAGTCTATGCAGCCACTTCACTCAGTGTCTCTAAGGAGATGTGTAAAGCTGTTGATACTGCTTTGTTTAATTTTCTGTGGAGGAACAAAACACATTACATTAGGAAATCTACAATAATGAATACATATGAATCAGGTGGATTGAACTTTCTTGATTTCTGTACTCTAAATAACACCTTTAAAATTAATTGGATTACACATTTCACTCTAAATCCAAATTCTTTATGGAATTTTATACCTAATTTTGTTTTTTCCAAAATTGGTGGTCTTCGATTTCTTTTGATTTGCAATTACAAAATTTATAAAATTCCTTTAAGCTTATCCTGCTTTCATAAACAAATGTTGCTGGCTTGGTCTCTATTGTATAAACATAACTTTTCTCCCCATAGGTACCTAATTTGGAACAATTACAATATATTATATAAAAATAAATCGTTATTTTTTGTAAATTGGTTTTCAGCAGGCATAATACGAGTTAGTCAATTATTAAATCAACAAGGCATGTTACTCACTTATTCTGAGTTTCTAGCTGTCCATGGAATTCCAGTAACACCAAAAGAGTTTTCTATAGTCATGGATGCAATTCCCAGAGGAGTCTTGGCATTATTCAGAGCTAATACCCAAAACAGTATTACATCCCCCTCTGCACTTGATCTGTTTGATACTTATATTGGGAAAATTTGTTTTGCCCCTGGAAATATGAATGTTAACAAAACTGTCCGTTCCTTACTTCAAAAAAACATAGTTTCTTCTCCAAACTGTATAATTTATTGGAACAGATTAGTTAAAGGTTTATTATGGAAGGCCATTTGGACCTTGCCAAACAAATACCTATTGGTAAACAAAGTCAAGGAAGTAACTTTTAAAATTTTACATAGATACTACCCAGTAAATTATTTTCTTGTTAAATTTAAAAATGATATTGATTTGAATTGTTCTTTCTGTAATATGATGACTGAAACTTTGTTTCACTTGTTTTGGCATTGCTCTAATGTAAAAATAGTTTGGAAAGATTTGACTAGATTTATAATTGATAACATTGACCCCACTTTTTCTTTGTGCTTAGAACATGTTTTATTTGGTTTTACTAATATCCCTTCAAATAAAACCAAAGTATATTACATTATAAATTTAATTAAAATGTTTGCTAAATTTCATATCCATAAGTGTAAGTACAGTAAAACCAATCCTTTATTTTTGGTTCTTGAGAAAGAAATTAAAATTTTAGACTTTTAGCAATTAAGACTCTCCCCATATGTAAGTCCTTTAATATATTTACATAATGTTTAGGCCACCCCCCCTGGCTGTATGTGTATTTTGTATGCATATTTTTGCGTTTTATGTTTTTATGTGTATTATTGTAGTCCTAACTGTACTTTGACTGTGTTTATTGAAGTTTAATAAAAAATAAATAAAAAAAAGCTACTAGCAAGGTCAGACATTTTTGCTGTCAAATACGCATATACTGTGCAATTGAGCAGATTACATATAACTATGGAACTATTTAAACTCTAAAAAAAACGTTGTAAAAATACCTCCATATGAATGTCAACAATAATATCCGCGAGAGGTTTTTAAAAAACTAGACAGCACCAGACAGACCACGCATAATGGATTACAGGGGACTGCCATTTACACCTGGAGCAGGAGCAGCGCTGCAGCGATGGTTTCAGCGCCAAGTCTATTTCTACTGACTTCTAATTCGTTACCGGCATTTTGTTTTGTTCTCTCTCCGCATTCGTCACTAATCACACAATGCGGACGTACTACGTCACCCGCCGGAACGGCAGATAACGGAAGTGAGAGAAAAGTGTTTATTACCTTTGAAATATTAATATTTTTCTTACTATCCCCCGGAGCCGTCTGCGGCACGTTTTATTATGGATGTGCGCGCTTTATTTGACGACTTGTGGACTGTTCAACTGCAACACCCGCTGACTGCAATGATATAGCTTGGAATAGGCAGGACAATTTTAATATAACTCCGACTGTTTTCGTCTGAAAGTAGAAAGTCATATACACTTAGGATGCTTCGAGGGTGAGTAAAACACAAGCTAATTTTAATTTTTGGGTGAACTAACCCTTTAATCACAAGTAATTTACATAAAGCATATTGACAGCTTCTATAAGAAATGGGCATGGATATTATGGACACACACTGAGCTATAACTTGGTTAATAGTGCATATCTGGGTAAGCGCCTATGGGTAAAAGTATGCATTATTTAAGAAAAAAAAACAGTATAAACAGCACGTTCTATATTTGAGTATGACTGAAATGACATGATAGGAGCTGTTTTTGTTGTTTATCATTTATACGCGAATCCCTGTGTTAACAAACTTTCAAGACTTCAAAACATTCAAGTTTATAACTGACCAACCTCTAAAAACAAATTTATAGTTGTCTTTGTAAAGAAATGTGTAGCTTTGGAGCCGCTGCTGTAACGCTGTACTAACGCTTCCAGTGTGAATACTCTATCGCATCTGCAGCTGCAGTGATGATGTCAATAGTATCCAGCTGCAGACCGCAGCACCAGCAGTTTCAGAACCACAGCCACAGAACCGGAAGGGAGGGGAGGAGCTTACATTTTTTAACAGAGTAGCGCCACCTTAGGGTTTTTAAGGGGTAATTTGCTTTTAGTACACAGATACGTAATACTTTATGTATGTATGCATTTTATAATGACATATTAAGCATTTTATTAACATTAATCTTGTGTAATTTAGGTGTAGACCTATACAGTTATTCGTTTCATTGTATTGTGCGAGTAATTTCCTGTTTGTGATATTAAAAATAATGTTTGAAACTCCTGGGCATTTTATATGAAATATACTTTAATCACAAGATTCAAAATAAATGTTTACTCCAAAGTCAAGAACACGTGCATCAAACATTTTTATATATGAAAACTAAAACATTTCAATAAAACACACACACACACACACACACACACACAAACAGCAGCATAATTTTAAAAGTAACAATCAAAATGTACACAATAATTAAATTGAAGTTTATCAAATGAACAATTCACTATTAAGCCCATTTTGTCATGACAATCCTGCATGAAAACTTACAAAATGAACGATTCACTCTTGGGCACATTTTGTCGTGACAATCTTGCATGAATTCAAATTAAAATGTATCAAATGAACAATTCACTCTTAGGCCCATTTTGTTATGACAACCCTACAAAAATAACTCCCCTGAACACAAGATGAAATATGACATCATCACTGCAGCTGCAGATGCGATAGAGTATTCACACTGGAAGCGTTAGTACAGCGTTACAGCAGCGGCTCCAAAGCTACACATTTCTTTACAAAGACAACTATAAATTTGTTTTTAGAGGTTGGTCAGTTATAAACTTGAATGTTTTGAAGTCTTGAAAGTTTGTTAACACAGGGATTCACGTATAAATGATAAACAACAAAAACAGCTCCTATCATGTCATTTCAGTCATACTCAAATATAGAACGTGCTGTTTATACTGTTTTTTTTTTCTTAAATAATGCATACTTTTACCCATAGGCGCTTCTGGAAACTTCTGTTCCAGGAGATTGTTGAGGGCCTTTTCCTCGTCCTCTTCCTCCATTATAAGGAAAAGAGGCTCTTCCACTGGCCCCCTGAGCAGATGTCTGTTTAATGGAGCCATTTCACAACTTCTGTCAGATTACTGGGATCTCCTTCATTACAGAATATTAAAGGAAAATGTAACTTTAATATTTCTTATTAATGTGTGTATATAGATAGATAGATAGATAGATTTGAGACATACCTCACAAGCGTAGCCTGTTATCCAATTGGAAGGGCCTCTGGTAGGGTGTCTGCACTGTAATATACATGTATCTTGGTTAATTTCAAATTGGGTGCAAATGTAAAGGTGTAGCGTCTCGACCAATCTGACACACTAATTTTTATTT
>NW_015507622.1:28017-28231 GCF_001515645.1 Sinocyclocheilus grahami
TAACTGGTTGCAAAAATGTATAGTATATCCTAAAATAAATAAAAAAGTACACAGGTAAACTATTATGTATTAGTACATACATTAAACAAACAACTCAAGATATTCATACCTCCACAGACACTGCATGTTGAAGTGGATTTGAAGATGCTTTATTAATTTGACCAGTTTGGCTGGCTTAAACATGCTGGTCAAGCAGAACACTGCTGGTGATTGC
>NW_015507622.1:28757-36096 GCF_001515645.1 Sinocyclocheilus grahami
GGAAAGTGTTTTTGTGTGGGTTAATTGTTTTTAACTATGTGCTTTAAACTTTAAATTGTGAAACGTGGTATGCTTATTAAACGGGGGTAATTTCAAGAAAAACATCAAACTAAATAAAAAATATATAAACAATGTAATGTCTGTGTTTCCAGAAAAGAGTAAAAACCAGGGGGTTAAGACAAATATTTAAGTGTTGTTAATTTAAAAACTAGTAAGAGTTTGTTACAAGTTAGAAAATAAAAAGAAAACTAGGCCGTTATCCATCTATCTAAACCAAAAAAAAAAAGAGTATCAGATAGTTCGTTAAACAATACGGCAGTTTTTTCTGTTACAATTTAAAAAATATTTAGAGTTTGTTACCAGTTAGAAAATGAAATAAAAATGGTGACTTGTCACCATGATCTGAAACAAAAAGTAGCATATCCTTCCAGATAGTTCGTTAAAAAGTGCGTGCAGTCAAAATATTGTAACATTACAATTTAAAAGTTTGAGAGTTTGTTACCGGTTAGAAAATAAAATAAAAAATGCTGACATCTCACCGTGATCTAAAACAAAAAATATCAGACCGTTAAGCAATAAGATACTTGGCAAAGTCTATGTTGTACTCTGTCATTACAATTTAAACTAGTTAGTTTGTTACAAGTTAGAAAATAAAAGAAAAATGCTTACATCTCACCGTGATCTAAAACAAAAAATATCGATACAGATACGTACATCTGTAAAAGGCCTGATAACTTATTAATGTGATGTTTTGGTTCGTGTCTTACACAACTGTGCGTTACTAAGCATTTTTATTAAGTTTTAATATAAAACTGTAAACAAGTACATTAAAACATTTCAAGCTTGTTAAACAATCACTTACATTCCTCTTATGAAAACGCTTTATAAAACATTTATCTACTATAAAACTCATATCCGTTAAGCGCGGTTTGTAAGTTCACAACATGTAAATTACCAACAAGTTCTCAATCTGTTCTCATGTACGCCAACATGTTCTTACAAACAGAAACATATTTATAACGAACTTGAAAATGTGTTCATAACATATAAAAATCCGTCACACATCGTGCACGGATCTAATGCATTCTGCACACCTTAAAACAACGAATTCAATCAAAAACCAGACAGACAAAAGCTCAATGATAGATGACATGGATCGAGAGGAAGGACAAAATAATCATTATTTGCCACAGTAACATACTGGGGTCCGAGAAATGTGATATCCTTACTGTAGATTTTCTTTATATTCTTTATTCTAGTTATTATCTTCCTCTTATTCATAAACCTACAAGATTTAAAGAAAATTCAACAACTTTAACTGATAACAAAGGCTCTAACTGAAGAAATTAAATCTGATGTTTTATATTCAGATTTGTCTGATCATTTTCCGCTATTGCATTATTCTGTAATTAGGGTTAACAGGGCTAAACTCTCAAAAGAAATACAGCAAAATAATTGAATTTTACTGATCGATTAAATGACAGTCCTTCTACATGGCACTGCTTCAGACTAAACAAATGAAATTTATTTTAGGTCATCTTTCTGGTCTGTCTACGATGCGGAAACACAAGACACGACAACCCAAGCATGAAAGAGCCTAGTTGTGTTTTTCTGTTACCTATGCAAATATTACACTTCAGACTTTTCTAACTATTACACTTAAAGCCACACATTTCACAGTACATACATAGATACGCATTTATTTTCTCTATGTCTCTAAACAATAGGTAAATGACTTACAGTTGATAAGTCATTTTAAGTGAAAGGTGGGAAGATTCATGTCTTTTTATTCTCTTCACACCAATACTTTCATACCGGTCTTTTAGGTCTGGCCCAGAAGTCTGCAGTATGCCAATATGTTTTAACATGTCATAAATGCCAATAGTTAGTTAGCAAATGCAACTGTTTATTACTGAGATAAGTCACATCAGAGCTGCATTCTAGTTTATTTTGAAAGTTTTTCATCTACCTACATGTTTAAAGGCGCTGCAGTTCTAGGTCTCATCACACCGTTGTGAGATTTAAACCGCAAAGTTTTTCATCACCTTACACTTTGAAACCAGAACAATTTTATATGTTTCCATGGCTGTTCGCTCTTTCTGATTTAATTTGTTTACCGCAGTTTCACCATTCTTATCTTATTTTCCCACCTAATTGTAATTGTAAGGCCTTACGTTTATGGCGTTATACGCTTTGTCTCCTAGTTTTGCTGTCATAGCGGTCCTCTTTGTTTATATAAGTCAATATTTCTGCGAATTGGTTGACTTAATAAAATATTGCTTTAAACCTCGTCTTCATTCGAGTTCAGTAACAAACTCTCAAACTTTTAAAAACGTAACTGCCGTATTGTTTAACGAACGTATCTGATACTCTTTTTTTGTTTGTTTTTTTGTTTTTTTGTTTAGATAGATGGATAGCGGCCTAGTTTTCTTTTTATTTTCTAACTTGTAACAAACTCTAACTAGTTTTTAAATTAACAACACTTAAATATTCGTCTTAACCCCCTGGTTTTTACTCTTTTCTGGAAACACAGACATTACATTGTTTATATATTTTTTATTTAGTTTGATGTTTTTCTTGAAATGTATGTGTGTGTGTGTGTGAAAACTTTAATAAAAACTTCCCTTATCCCCGTTTAATAAGCATACCACGTTTCACAATTTAAAGTTTAAAGCACAAACAGTTTCAATGAACCCACACAAAAACACTTTCCCAAACAATCATAAATTCCATGGGATCATTGGGGTGGATAAACAGATGGCCGGGTTGGATGGGGGGTACAGAAACAGGTGTCCAAACAGGTGTCCATTTATGGTAGGAGAAGGGGGGTTTATGAGGGGCAATAAATCAAACTTTTTGTCATATAGTAGCCTATACTCTCTCTATTAACACACAAACAATGCATATAACTGAGGAAATTAAAGCAAACTATTTATTTTTATGAATAATAAACGTCTTCAAAACTTCACCACAAGGCCCATTTACAGCATGCATCCGAAAATTAACCGAAACAGCCACAGAAAAAAGTTATATACTATAAAGTATGACAACAAATTCAAGTTTCAATATAAGATAATAAAGCCAAGCACACATTAAGTACTTAGCAGATAAATGCTTAACGTAATATATACGATAAATTTCAAACATATGATAGCAAAAACATTACAGAATACTCACCTTGCTCTCTCCCTCCCCTCACTTCCGGTTCTGTGGCTGCGGTTCTGAAACTGTTGGTGCTGCGGGTCTATGGCAAGCCGTTTTAACATTAAATACTCCTTGCTGTACTAGTCATAATTTAGTTTTGACTAGTCAAAATTCCAATTCCAGATATCTATTCTGCAAGTTTGACTCGTCGTAATTGGTATTAAGATATCTACAATGTGATTATGACTAGTCATTATATGCATTGAAGATATCTACAATGTTATTTTAACTAGTCATAATATACATTCGAGATATCTACAATGCCATTATGACTAGTCGTATTGTTCCATTGACTTCCATTGGAAAATATTTTCGGATATCTACAAAAGAGTTTTGACTAGTAGAAATTGTAGTTAAAGATATCTATAATTGATTTTATACTAGGCATAATTTTAATTAGAGATATCTCAAATTAAAATTCTACTAGTGATAATTAAATTAGAGATATCTCTAACCGAATTAACACTAGTCAAAATTATAATTCAAGATATCTCTAACTGATGTTTGACTAGTCATAATTATATTGCAGATATCTTTAATTCATGATTTCTTAAAGATATCCACAATACATTTGTAGATATCTGAAAGTAATTTATTACTAGTCAAATTACAGTTGTAGATATCTTGAATTGGATTTTTGACTAGGCAAAACTTAATAAGAGATATCTTGAATTGGTAGTCAAAATTCCTTTATAGATATCTAAAATGTGCATGCAAATGCACCTTTGCTTAGCCCCACCTTAAACGTTTTATTAACCAATCCTACCTTGGAAACTGTTGTCATCCGCCATTTTGTCTAAGAGTTGTATAATAAAGGTCTTGCGTCTTTGGGTCATTTTAAACTGTTTTATACAGAAGTAATTCAAAAGTATGGAAATAAAAATGTAGCTGGAGCATGTGTAAAAGTGGTAGACTACACAGAGAGGACTCAGACAGGCTTTTGTCCTATTCTATATCGTAATGTTGAGACGTGTGCTGTGAATTAAATTGTGTTAGACTTTATTTACAACACGAACACATGTAAAATCAGTAGCTAAGGATTTGTATAGCAAGCCTTTTTAGCATTTAAAAGTTTGTTTTGACTATCCATAAATATAATTTAAGATAGGAACAATTGTATTTTGATGAGTCATAATTATAATTCGACTAGACACAATGACAATGAGAGATATCTGCAATTATAATTGCACTAGTAAGAAATCAGATTAGAGATATCTCTAAATACTTTATGACTAGTCAAAACTCCATTTAAGATATCTGTAATGACGTCATAGATATCTTCAATAGGGCGTCACACATACGTAAAGGTAATTAGATATATCTCTAATTCAGTTTCGATTAGTCACAATTATATTTTAAGATATCTGAATTGTACCTGCTCCTAGTCGAATGTGCTGTTGTGTGACGTGAGACTAAATTTACTCCGCTCCTCCCAGAGTCCTTCCCCGACTAATGTTTAGTGCTAACTGCTAACAACAGTGGTCTGCGTGCTTTTCTTGTCACGGAGAGAAAAGCTACTGGATGAATTACTTCAGGGGTTATTAAATAATATCTGGATGCAGCCATATGTGGTAAAAGGTCTCCAGCGTGCATGTATGTATAGCGCTGTGATTTTAATTGAATCATGTTGCAAAACGATTCAGACCAAATGCAGTGTAATATTCAATAAAGGCAGAAAACCGCAAACTGCTCATCAGAATTTATTTATTATACATTTAGACATAATGAAGAACAATGGAATTATACAACAAAAACATGAAAAATAGTAGAAATAAATGCATGACGGACAAGAACAATGCTTCATAATCAGATGCAGTCAAAAAAGGTGATGGCTGATTTAAAAAAGACTACAATTGTATAAAAGTTTAACTGGAATTGATGACATTTATTAGTAGGTGTTAGAAAACACTCTCTGTCTTGAGAATGCCTCACCCCTCCTTTTTCTCCCCTCTCTCTTATCGCCCCTCCTTTCCTTTTTCTCCCTCTCACTCTCCCTCCTCTCAGTATTCTTCGCCAGGAAGTCTATTCCTAATATGGACATGTTTTTCTGTATATGTGGCGATTTTATACAAAACACATGTTCTTGACAAAAACATCCTGTATGTGTATGTCACCCTATCCTCATTGGTTAAGAGGGTGAAACTCCCCTCGACATGCCTATATAAGATCTGTATTTCTATGAATAAATTGAAGTATTGAGAATACATGGACTGTATGTTTTCTTACTTCCCGGCCGTATTTACACTTTAAGAGAATGAGAAAATTTCACGGTGGCAAAGAGAATATCGAGGGACAAATTGTTATTTATTAACAAATGGGGGCTCGTCCTTCCGGAATTTCTCAAAAAGACAGGTAAGAAACTTTTATTTTTCTTCCTGTCTGTAAGAGAAATTGAATTTATTCTCGTTTGCAATTTGATTGTGTCATATTTGGCATCAATCTGTTTTCCTCACATTTTATATGTGGGACGAAGAGTGAGAAGCTTTCTGTTTAACCTATCTATTTAAAAATAGAGTAGTGGTGAAAGATTATAATTGCTCACTATTGCCATGAAGGGTTCTCGGTCTCGGTGATTTCATGAATAATACAGAATTGAAAGCTTTCTTTTGGCCAAAATATCAAAAAAGTTAATATAAGACCGCGGTCTCTATTTTGTGTTTTGTTTGGCCATTCTATAAATTGTGAAAAAGTGCACTAAAATTGACGAGAACAGCTGACATGAGGCCTATACAAATCCTTAGCTACTGATTTTACATGTGTTTGTTTGTAAATAAAGTCTAACACAATTTAATTCACAGCACACGTCTCAACATTACAATATAGAATAGGACAAAAGTACGGTGGCCCAGTAGTGCACAACACAGCGCAATTAAAAAAGCAAACATAAGCTCACAACACAACACAATTCAAAAAGCAAACATAAGCACACAACACAACACAATTCAAAAAACAAACATAAGCACACAACACAACGACATTAAGCCACAACACAACCACATTAAGCTCACAACACAACGACATTTAGCTCACAACACAAGGACATTAAGCTCACAACACAAGGACATTAAGCCACAACACAACGACATTAGGCTCACAACACAACGACATTAAGCTCGCAACACAACGACATTAAGCCACAACACGACGACATTAAGCCACAACACAACGACATTAAGCTCACAACACAACCACATTAAGCCACAACACAACGGAAATGCTCCCGACCACTAGGGGGCAGTTAGTCTACAGAAACGGGAAATGGACTCTATACACGGCACGCAGCCTACGTATTTCCGGTGAAATCTCAGGGGGCATAAAAGGTTCATGAATCGATACATTAAAATTACCAGGATATCAAAACATTCAGTAAAAACACGTTGTTCATTTACAAATCGATTACATTGAAAATTTCTTGAGGCGTTTCGAGGAAATATCGGTGTTTAACTGTCAACACTGCCCCCTAGTGGTCGGGAGCATTTCCGTTGTGTTGTGAGCTTAATGTTGTTGTGTTGTGAGCTTAATGTCGTCCTGTTGTGGTTTAATGTCATCGTGTTGTGAGCTTAATGTCGTCGTGTTGGGGGCTTAATGTCGTTGTGTTGTGAGCTTAATGTCATTTTGTTGTGGCTTAATGTCGTCGTGTTGTGAGATTAATGTCATTGTGTTGTGAGCTTAATGTTGTCGTGTTGTGAGCTTAATGTCGTCCTGTTGTGGTTTAATGTCATCGTGTTGTGAGCTTAATGTCGTCCTGTTGTGAGCTTAATGTCATTGTGTTGTGAGCTTAATGTCGTATTAATGTCATTGTGTTGTGAGCTTAATGTTGTCGTGTTGTGAGCTTAATGTCGTCCTGTTGTGGTTTAATGTCATCGTGTTGTGAGCTTAATGTCATCCTGTTGTGAGCTTAATGTCATTGTGTTGTGAGCTTAATGTCGTCGTGTTGTGAGCTTAATGTCGTCGTGTTGTGGCTTAATGTCATTGTGCTGTGGCTTAATGTGGTCGTGTTGTGGCTTAATGTGGTCATGTTGTGGCTTAATGTCGTCGTGCTGTGGCTTAATGTGGTTGTGTTGTGGCTTAATGTCGTCGTGTTGTGAGCTTAATGTCGTCGTGTTGTGGCTTAATGTTGTCGTGTTGTGGCTTA
>NW_015507622.1:36106-40318 GCF_001515645.1 Sinocyclocheilus grahami
TAATTCAGTTAGAGATATCTCTAATTTAATTATCACTAGTAGAATTGTAATTTGAGATATCTCTAATTAAAATTATGCCTAGTACAAAATCAATTATAGATATCTTTAACTACAATTTCTACTAGTCAAAACTCCAATGGAAGTTGGAGTTCCATTTTCCAATGGAAGTCAATGGAACAATACGACTAGTCATAATGGCATTGTAGATATCTCGAATGTATATTATGACTAGTCAAAATAACATTGTAGATATCTTAATACAAATTACGACGAGTCAAAATTGCAGAATAGATATCTGGAATTGGAATTTTGACTAGTCAAAACTAAATTATGACTAGTACAGCAAAGAGTATTTAATGTTAAAACGGCTTGCCATAGCCGTCCCTATCAATCCCATTCAAAAATCGACACGGACTGACGGCGACGGAAGGGTAGACTGCTGCTTCTCCTTCTCCTGCTAAGTCTTCGACCTGTCACAAATCACACCTCATAGAGAGCTGGCGACTTCCGGCGACACGAGCGACAGTGACCGTTGGCGACGGAATGTGGGCGTGTCAAGCGATGCGAGTCAAGCGACAAAAGTTGAGAATTCTTCAACTTTATGCAAATAAGCAGCGAATTTCGCGAGCGACAACCAATAGGAGTGAAGAATCTGTCAGTGACGCTCACACGTCACCGTCTAGAGAGTGCAGGCAAGACAGGACAGATTTCCTGAGCGATTTCACTGTAACCACATACATGGATATAAAAATGATGGGTAGAAAAGAAACCGTTGGCTGTCTAAGTGAGTTTGATTCATACATTGATGGTTCGAGTTGTTAATTACATGATGCAGTGAGCAGTTTAGCACCGGTAAATGATTTAATGCACGAGCACTGCTGTAGTTTATATAACAACACTCTCCAACAGCAGAATGGTACTTTTATTTCTTTTAAGTCTAATTCCTAGTCACAATATAATGATATCTTAGTTTTACCGGCAATATACAGTTTGTGATTGAATTTTATATGTCCAGATATGTCCAGATGTGCAGCCTACCAATAACGGAACGCCCACAAGCGTCTTCACAGCACGGAGTCTAGTGACATACAGCGAAAAAGTCGCTGGCGGTGTGAACGCAAGCCAATCAGCGAAGAGCTTATTGGCACGTCTGGTTGAATCAGACAAAAGAAGAGCATTATTGCAGCCGTCTGTTATTATATAGGTCTGGAGCATAGAAAACAATTAAAATCAGTCGTATTGGTAGTTGTATTTTATTAGCATGGCTACAGAGATGCTGCTATCAATAATAAAAATAATAGTAATATCGGTGTATATATACAGTAGTAAAATGTAACCCACACATTAATACAGGATCCTAACGTTATTCATCCTCCTCTGGATGGTGCTGTGCACCCAGACACGTCGGCGTTTGGCTTTCCATTGTATTTGGGACTTTTTGACAATAGGTACAAAACAGCGATTGTAGTTATCTCCAGCATGGTTGATCGCGCTGTTTTTATTCGCGCGAGTGACACGAAAAACATCCCGCGAGTAATCTAGAGCGAGTGGCGCGATGCTCATATTCGCTTCGCGTCTGGTGTGAACGCACCATTATTAAGTTTTCTTTAATTGAAAAATATGCATTTTCATTCATTCAAAGATATGCATTTTCATTCATTCATTCATGGTTGCAATGATTTTTTTAGTTCAAAACTTTAAATGCCATTGTTTAAAATGCTTTATTGACTGAAGTATCATAGACATTCATTTGTTAGGCCAGTATTTTCACCTCCTAACTTACTACACTTGTGAAGTCACAATTCTATATTGGTACAATTTACTCAGTCCGATGACATTTTTTTGTATGACATTAAAATTATTTTTAGAATAATTGCACATAAATAGGTTAAGCAAAACTATTGTGATCTATTTCTGAGAACTATTTGACTGCAGGCAGACATACATTATGGTACAGTACAAATATTTGGAACATCCCTTATTCTGTCTCTTGTTTTCTTAAAGAACAAACACTTATTTTCTACAAGAATACAAGAATAAACACTATTTTCTTAAAGAATAAAAGATAAAGAATCACAATTGTCCCTTATTTTCCATTTCTGAAGTAAATTGGCAACCCTAATGATGACGTAATTATCTTTTGACTCCCCTGACAGCTGCACCTTGCTCAAAAAACAACCTCAGTTGTTGGAGATATGCGAGCAAAAAATAATAGATGAAAATGGATAATAGAAAACACCAATAAAGGCGGCACTGAAAAAGCCAGAAAGCCAGTAAAAAATAATAAGTTATAACTCCAGGGCTAAAAATGAGTCCCACTCAGGCCCTGAATATGGATGAGATTAAGAGATTAAGCGGTTAGACAGACTATGTGGCTGTTTCCGAAATCGCCCTCTATACCCTTAAATAGGGCACTATTTGAGGGGACAGCCATTTTTATTGGTGTCCGAAACCATAGTGGACGTTGTCGAGTGCACTCATTCAATCCCACAATGCACCACAAAAACGAGTGTACAACTGGTGCACGCACGCTCAACGGCTAGAGAATACCCATAATGCACTTTGAGAGTCATGCGCCGAATGAATTCCCGCATCTCTCCAGGAGACGGCACCTGCAGCTGAATAATCAATCCATTCATATTACAAAGTGCTCATCCATGGCGTACAGCATAATACAACACAGGTATAAATTCATTGTAAATTGATTATTAAATTGTTTAATTAGGGTTTGTACATATTTTCTTTGACAGAGTTCAAGATAAATCCCAGCTAACACAAGACCAGCGGGCCACTGGCGGCCCACCGGCGGACGCCTCCCGCGGTTCACCGGCGTTTTGCTCATCGTTATTCCAGCGGACCAGCCAGCGGCAGCCGTCGCTTTTCCGACAGCGGTCCGCTGACGAGCCGCTGGTTTATAATTACTGTTTGCTGGCGGTCCACGGTTTATTATCAGTTGGATTACTAACCAAAATATCCTTGCACACAATAATGGATCAAAAACAATGTACAATCACAATTGTACATTTATTTTCAGTGAACAGATTAAATATACACATTTATTTACAGTATCAGATGGTTTTATCCAATGTGACTTTTAAATAGAAGCATTCAGTTCACATATTTGTACCTGTACAAAATTTAACCACAAAATCAACCATGGTTTTACTACAATAAGTGTGTTCGCAGAGGTTTTCAAGAGCCGGCGCGAATTAATATAGATTTAAATTCAAAGAGACAAGATAGTCTGTGCATGATCTGATGTTTTATTCGGACCCAGAATAAGCAAAACAATCCGTGTAAATCAGGGTATCATTCGATCATTCGTTTTTTGATTTAATATTGAAAGTAGAAAAATTAGAAAACGGCTCCTTTTTTGTTTTTTTCGTTTTTATCCAAAAAACGAAAAACAAGAATTCAGCTTAAATTTTCGTTTTTCGTTCATGGGTGGAAAAATGAATGAACAGCTTGAATATTCGATTTCTACATGTGGGAGGGAATTAAACGCCCCTTTCTACTGATTGGTCAGCCGAAGATCAAACCGTGCCATCATCAGTTCTTCCACAGTATCACCAGCAGAATAATAGTCCTCCACTGCTGCAGTTGTATGGATTCTTAACGCATTTATTGCAACTACATGTCATCTTTTTTCATCAAACAAACAGGCTAATGAATAGCTGGACACAACTCATACTGGGGCAGAGTCTAGACAGGGCTTTCTTCTGTGTAGATATAAATTCTATTCTTTGCATCAGCTGGGGATGGCAGGGTATAATATGACAGCTGTCTTAGCCTACCCTGCTCTCCCAGTAAGTCTGTTTGTTTGTTTAATTAAGAAATTAATTAATTTGTTTCAAAATAAATATTTTAAACACTAAGACAAAAAGGATGGGATAATAAATTGGCTTGGGTATATATAGGCCTATAATGTTCACGCAAGAACTGTCATTCTGACTGACAACCGGAGAACAGCAGATATTAGCCTACTGTTAGTTATATAACGTAGTCTTGTGTTTTATTAAAATTTATTATAATTTATATCTCAAAAGGATATGCACTTGTGTGCAGCGTGAGCTGCTGCGCACTCGCACTGCAATGCAAGAGTTTCATAAAATATAATAACTTGCCATTTCGGTTTGTTTCTCACCAAACCCTCAGTATAGGCCTACCTTCAGAATGCTTGGAATATACGCCACGAGATGCATAGGATTATTT
>NW_015507622.1:43308-45714 GCF_001515645.1 Sinocyclocheilus grahami
TCACAGCAGCCCCACTCTTTTTATTTATTATTTTCTCGCAGCCCATATTATTATTTTCACCAGACCATATCAATAACAAATTCTCAATTGATAATTAATCATTCTTTTTGCACAAATCATTGTTATTTGTGAATGTAGGCATTTGAGGAAGGCTTTAAGACCAAGCAAAATCCTCTGCCGGCTGCTCCCGCTTCACAGCTAGGCAATTTCCTTCACCATCCGCGTGTTGATTCTGCCAAATCAGTTTGGGCGAATGCAACTTATTGATCATGAGCCCAACATTTAGCAAGGCAGAAAAACATTCAATCTACCTGAAGGAAGACGTAGGCTATTTCAGTGTAAGTTAATGCTGTTAAATATATAGAGAGAAAAACATACATAAAAAAACTTTGTGTATTCTTAAACTTGGACATAATTATATTGAAGTACAAATCCAAGCACCAGAAGCAGCCCACACTCTCTAAGTTTTCTTTCATTGAAAATTATGCATTTTCATTCATTCACAAAAACTTTAAGTGCCATTGTTAAAAAAAATGGTTTATTGACTGACGTTTCATACACCTTCAGTTGTCATACTTTCAAATGTCATGCCATTTGTAATTTCACAGTATTTTCACCTCCTAACTTACTACACTTGTGAAGTCACAATTCTATATTGGTACAATTTACTCAGTCCGATGACATTTTTTTGTATGACATTAAAATTATTTTTAGAATAATTGCACATAAATAGGTTAAGCAAAACTATTGTGATCTATTTCTGAGAACTATTTGACTGCAGGCAGACATACATTATGGTACAGTACAAATATTTGGAACATCCCTTATTCTGTCTCTTGTTTTCTTAAAGAACAAACACTTATTTTCTACAAGAATACAAGAATAAACACTATTTTCTTAAAGAATAAAAGATAAAGAATCACAATTGTCCCTTATTTTCCATTTCTGAAGTAAATTGGCAACCCTAATGATGACGTAATTATCTTTTGACTCCCCTGACAGCTGCACCTTGCTCAAAAAACAACCTCAGTTGTTGGAGATATGCGAGCAAAAAATAATAGATGAAAATGGATAATAGAAAACACCAATAAAGGCGGCACTGAAAAAGCCAGTAAAAAAAATAAAAATAATAAGTTATAACTCCAGGGCTAAAAATGAGTCCCACTCAGGCCCTGAATATGGATGAGATTAAGAGGAGAAACGGTTAGACAGACTATGTGGCTGTTTCCGAAATCGCCCTCTATACCCTTAAATAGGGCACTATTTGAGGGGACAGCCATTTTTATTGGTGTCCGAAACCATAGTGGACGTTGTCGAGTGCACTCATTCAATCCCACAATGCACCACAAAAACGAGTGTACAACTGGTGCACGCACGCTCAACGGCTAGAGAATACCCATAATGCACTTTGAGAGTCATGCGCCGAATGAATTCCCGCATCTCTCCAGGAGACGGCACCTGCAGCTGAATAATCAATCCATTCATATTACAAAGTGCTCATCCATGGCGTACAGCATAATACAACACAGGTATAAATTCATTGTAAATTGATTATTAAATTGTTTAATTAGGGTTTGTACATATTTTCTTTGACAGAGTTCAAGATAAATCCCAGCTAACACAAGACCAGCGGGCCACTGGCGGCCCACCGGCGGACGCCTCCCGCGGTTCACCGGCGTTTTGCTCATCGTTATTCCAGCGGACCACCAGCGGCAATCAAAAAATATCCTTTAAACAGCCAGAGGTGACTGTGACCCACTGGGGAGCATCTTCTGGCAACAAATTAATGTCCATATGTCAATAACTCTGAACACAACTTGTAATATCTTGAAGTCATGTTCAGTTAAACAGACAAACATTAAAAGGTAAGTTTGGTGACGCGGTTCACCGGCGTTTTGCTCATCGTTATTCCAGCGGACCAGCCAGCGGCAGCCGTCGCTTTTCCGACAGCGGTCCGCTGACGAGCCGCTGGTTTATAATTACTGTTTGCTGGCGGTCCACGGTTTATTATCAGTTGGATTACTAACCAAAATATCCTTGCACACAATAATGGATCAAAAACAATGTACAATCACAATTGTACATTTATTTTCAGTGAACAGATTAAATATACACATTTATTTACAGTATCAGATGGTTTTATCCAATGTGACTTTTAAATAGAAGCATTCAGTTCACATATTTGTACCTGTACAAAATTTAACCACAAAATCAACCATGGTTTTACTACAATAAGTGTGTTCGCAGAGGTTTTCAAGAGCCGGCGCGAATTAATATAGATTTAAATTCAAAGAGACAAGATAGTCTGTGCATGATCTGATGTTTTATTCGGACCCAGAATAAGCAAAACAATCCGTGTAAATCAGGGTATCATTCGATCATTCGTTTTTTGATTTAATATTGACA
>NW_015507622.1:46581-46869 GCF_001515645.1 Sinocyclocheilus grahami
GCAGAAAGTCCTATGAGGAAATTCCTAATATGGACAAAAGCGTCCAGCTAGCTGTATGAAAACAGTTGTTTACTTTTCGCAGAAAAACAAACGTTTGGAAACATGAAGAAATTAAACATACGATTGCGACAATATATGTTTTATTTCTGTCTGTCAAGTCATCTCCAGGTAATAAATAAAGTATATGAACAATGCAGTGGTAACTGACATAGCATTTATTACAGTATTGAAACTATTCTGCCTTATGTGATAAAAAAGTGTTTGTAGTATATAACAAACAAATTATTA
>NW_015507622.1:47268-69095 GCF_001515645.1 Sinocyclocheilus grahami
AAAATTCAGCCAGCAATCATTTTAAAATATATTCAAATAGAAAGCAGTTATTTTAAATAGTAAAAATATTTCACAACATTACAACATTACTTTTTGATGTCATTTAAAATGTAATTGATTCCTATGATGGCAAAGCTGAATTTTCAACAGCCATTAATGCAGTCTTCAGTATCTCACAATCCTTCGGAAATCATTCTAATATGCTGATTTGCTGCTCAAGAAACATTTATCATTATCAATGTTGATAACAGTTGCGGTTCTTAAAGGGGTCATGTGATGCGATTTCAAGTTTTCCTTTCTCTTTGAAGTGTTACAAGCTCTTGGTGCATAAAGAAGATCTGTAAAGTTGCAAAGACTAAAGTCTCAAATCCAAAGAGATATTCTTTATAAAAGTTAAGAGTCAGCCACGCCTACCTAAAACGGCTCGTTCTAACACGCCCCCACATGTCTACTTCACAACTCCTGCTTCACTCATGGCCGGTCCATCAGAAAGACGCAAAGGTGATTCTCTGGCAGCATTTTAAATCAATTACCTTGAGAAGTTTCAGAGGCAGTTACAATTACCTCTTCAAATACATTCCTCAGACTTTCCTCTGAGAGAGGCTGGATTCGGTGCGTGGCGATACGACGGGTTAAAACGAACACATTATTACATGAGGGGTCATCTTGCAAGAGCTTGTGCTTTTCAAGGGAGTTCTGGCCTTCTGGAAGGGTTGGGTGACAGTTATCGTCTCAAACACAACGTGTTGTGGGGACCTGTGAGATGGCTAAGTGTGATAAGACAACGGTAAGTTGCTGGCCTTGGCTTCTCAATGTCAGACAGACGAGACACCCAGGCAGCGCCATTTGGTACGTATTTGTGAACTGTTAATGAGTAAAGGGTTTGAGTGTCACTTACGGTCTGTACGGCTTTATTAGAACCGCATGTGTCAGTTTCGTATTCGGAACTTTCTCAATTGCATTTTTATCAATGAGGAAAATCCAGATGCTCTGCGAGGTCCAACTCTCAACCTGGCAATCTCAGAAGAGATATAATACTAGATCCAGTTTGAAATGAAAAAAGATCTTTTCTTTGGCGCTCCAAAAAGTGAAAACACATTCTGCAGGGTCTTTTGGCCTTTCAGAGTGAAAAGGGCTTCTGTGTTTTTTTTTCTTGCATTTAAAGCGAGGCTTCATCCATGAGGGACAAGAGCACTGGAGTTAATAGCGGTAACATTCAATCTGTCCCTGTCCACTCGCTCAAATGATTTCAGCTGGAAGTGAGACGTGGCTGGCACTGATTCTCATTTTTGTTGTGGTTGTGGGGATTGGATTTGCTGTGAAAATGCAAAAACCACATTTTCTGTATTGAATGTGAGCTGATTTGCATTCAGTCTTGACTGAACCATCTATTTTATACAAAGAAAGAAATCAATACTGTTTATGCTCAATGATTTTAAAAGGATAATTGGCCCAAAAATGAAAATTCTGTCACCATTTACTGTTACTATTACTTTTACTGTGTAATACACAAACATATATTTTTTTAAATAACCTTCGCACAACTCTTTTCCATACAAAGACAGGCTGCTATTTCCCATGTCTTCTGAAGCCATATGATAGCTTTGAGGAACCGACCAAAATTGAAGAAATCAAATGGCTTCTAAATTATTTGAAATATAGAGCTTGACTTGTATGGATCAGGGATATTATACTTAACTAAAAAAAAAAGTTACTTGAAAAAACAAACGTTAACTTAAATAAAATAAAATATAGAAAACTCTCATCTTAATGTGCTAAAATATCTCAAACTAAAACTGAAATAAAAATTTATAAAAAGTATATATACATTGACATAAAAAACTAATAAAAATTACAAAAACAAAATTGTACTTTTTTAAAACTACCAGCATTTTACTAAAACTTTAAACTTTAAAATAAAAAAAATTATAAAAATATAAAAGTATAATAGTATCATATATGATACTAAAATAACACTGTTATTGACCATTTTAATATTATATTAAATATTTGGCACTTGTACATTTATCCTCATTCACTTTCATTGTATGGAAAAGAGCACCTGGGAAAACTCTGCTAAATGTTTCCTTTTGTGTTTCATGGAGGAAAGAAAGTCATATGTGACATATGTTGGGGCAACATGAGGGTGAGTAAATTTTCATTTTTTAGTGCCTTTGGGGAAAAACTGTATTGTGGTAAAAATAGTTTGGTTTCATGGCCCTAAAATTCTCATTTATTTCTCTAATGTAAGCAATCCTACTTGTTTTTGTGAGTAAAAGCCACTTACTGTACATAACTCTCACTGGGTTCGAGCCCTTCTGTTTTATTATGCACCTGTGGAAGTTTATAGAAATCTGCTCCAAGGAAATCAAGCAACGGAAAAGCTTTGAAAAACCACTCGTGCAGTATACCTGGATGGAGACCAGTCCATGCAAACAGGAACTTCTCAGAAGTGCAAATTACAACAGCAGCTTGACAGCTCTTGAGATGATTTAAAAAGATCCCTGGGAAAACCTTTCTGGCTAAGTTTACTGTACATCAGTAGTGAACGGTGGACTTCAGAAATCAAGAGCCAAAGTCTCCCTTGTGTGTTTGAGTATTTATTTTAGTCCAATGTAAATTCATGTTCAATTTGATATATACATGGTTTCCGCTGTAAACACCATTTACCTTACACAGTTTCAACAAGGAAGTACTGCTATAAGATGCTTTGTATGTTTGTATTAACATACAAGCTCACAGCAAAATTTCATCAAGTTTCTTATTATAATAATTATTTTTGTATTTACAAATCTTTGTATTTTCGAGCAAAGATTTGTAAGTTTACAAATCTTTGTAAACAATGCAGATGTCATAGTTGTAAAAAAAATGACTCATTTTGTATTTCAGGATCATGTGACCAAAATGTCAGAGGATAGAAAGTGAGCAACTAAAATACTCTGTTTCAGTTCAAAAGTTTGTGGTCAGTGATATATATATATTTTTTTTTAAAGAAATCAATACTTTTTATTCTCTTAATTTATCAAGGATGTATTCAATTGATCAAAAGTGAGAGTAAAGATGTTTATAATTTTACAAAGATTTCTATTTCAAATAGATGCTGTTCTTTTGAATTTTCTATTCATCAAAACAAAAACAAAAAACAGACAAAATATTAATCATCCCATTTTTATCCATATTTTTTACCACACACACACACACACACATATTTCAACCCTGAAAATAAATGTTTTTTAACAGCAAATCAGCATATTAGAATGATTTCTGAAGGATCATGTGACACTGAAGACCGGAGTAATGATGCTGAAATTTTAGCTTTGATCACAGGAATACATTTCATTTTAAAATATATTCAAATAGAAAGCAGTTATTTTAAATAGTAAAAATATTTCACAACATTACTGCTTTTGCTGTACTTTGGATCAAATAAATGCAGGCTTGGTGAGCAGAAGAGACTTTTTTTATAAAACATTAAAAATCTTACTGTTCAAAAACTGTTGACTGGTATATATAGATTTCAGAAATGTTATATTGTAATGTTATATATATATTTTTTGTTGTTGTTGTTGTGTATATATATAACATTTCTGTCCCCCTCACTTCTGAGATGGTGGCTACGCCCCTGGTAACTACCATAACCATGGTCTTACTACAGCAGTAGTAAACTATGTAACTACAAACTTTACCATGGTTTCAAAAACTATAGTTACCACAGTTTTACTCCAGCATTACTAACATATTACTATAGTATAACCATGATATCAAAACCTTAGTTTGAGAAAAAAAAACCTGATTACTACAGTCATGGTTACTAGTTTTACCATAGTAAAAACATGGTTAACTTTTGTAAGGGTACAGTGCTTTTCACAATCAAAGCAGCTTTAGAAAATGCATGTTTCAAGGTTACAATCAAAAAATATCTGAAAATATCAAAAAATAAACTGTGACCCACTGGGGAGCATCTTCTGGCAACAAATTAATGTCCATATGTCAATAACTCTAAGATAATACAAGTTGTGTTCAAAGTCATGTTCAGTTAAACAGACAAACATGAAAAGGTAAGTTTGGTGAATTTAAATCCACTTTATATCGTCACAAAGTCTGTAAATGAACAATATTCAGATGATACAAAACATTATTTGGCTCACAAATAAATGTGGATATCTCATGGAACTCAGAGAAAGATTAAACATTATTGGTTCACATATATTACCATCATAGTAACAATACAAAGCGGGTTGAAAATCACCAAACTTATGCTTTAAGGCAATGATTACAATACATAATATTTGTCAGGTTTGTATGTCCATCTATAGTTGCCATCATCTGAGTCTTCATGAGTGTTGGCATCATCTGAAGTCACCACAATGAGGCTGGATCCAAGCTGTAGTAACATTGGGATGGGCAACCTGAGAGATAGAAACAGGAAAACAAAAGGAGAAGGATTAGCATAGATGCTGTTCATATTATTTCAGGCAAAAGATGATCATGTGTATATATTACTATTTCATCACTGGAGTACAAGGTTATGAGATGTGTTATGTAAATGCTTAGCTAAAAATATGTATTTTTAATCTAGATTTTATACAGAGAGAGTGTGTCTAAGCCCCAAACATTATCAGGAAGGCTATTCGAAAGTTTAAGAGTAAAATGCGAAAAAGCTCTGCTTCCTTTACTGGACTTCGATATCTTGGGTACTATCAATTGTCCATAGTTTTGTGACATTATTTAGCTTACCTTGCTATTATTTGGTTAAATCACAATTCCATTTTATTCTAGATCCCTTAGTAAACATATTATTTGTCCTCAGTATTTAGGGAACAGGCACAGTCTCTATGGTATGGACTATATATGCCACAGTATTACTGAAATGGGAAGAACATCATAACTGTAATTTACACAACTGTTCAAAAGTCTGGGGTCAGTAGGATTTTTTGCATCTTTGAAAGAAGTGTCTTATACCCACCATAGCTCCATTTATTGTAAAAAAAAAACAAACAAAAAAAACAGTAAAACAATAACATTGTATAATTATATTACAATTCAAGAGAACTTGTTTTTTATTTGAATGTTAAACTGTAATGTATTTCTGTGATCAAAGCTGTATTTCCAGCATCATTACTCCAGACTTCAGTGTCACATGATCTTCAGAAATCATTCTAATATGCTGATTTGCTGCTCAAGAAACATTTCTGATTATCAATATCAATATAAAAAACAGATGAGCTGATAAATATTTGAGTGTAAACAGATTTTTTCCCCCCAGAATTCATTGTTAAATAGAGTCCAGACCTTTAAATGGTAGTGTACAATATTGTTCAAAAGTTTGCAGTGAGATTTTTTAAAGAAATTCATATTTTTATTCAACTAGGATGCATTAAATTGATGAGAAGTGAGAGTAAAGATTTTAGTTTCAAATAAACGCTGTTCATTTTAAACTTTATATTTATCAACTAATCTTCAACTAAAAAAAACAAAATACGAATCAGGAACATTTCTTGAGTAGCAAATCCGCATATTAGAATGAATTCTGAATAATCATGTACAACTGAAGACTGAAGAGTAATGATGCTGAAAATTCAGCTTTGATCACAGCAATAAAATACATTTTCACATCACTCACTCAAGTTTGGATATCAGAACCTTCTTAAAATAACTTTAATAAAGAAGTGTAACAGATGCATGGTGATATAGGCAAATATGTAGTGAAAAATGCATATGAAGTGATTTAACCCTCTGGCCCTCTTCATTTAGAAGTCACACGTGCCTCCTTCGTGGTCAAAAGTGACCGAAGCCTTGAAATGTAACTTTTTTTTTTGTTCAGGAAAATCAATGCAATATATTTTTGTTCAATAATAATTTTTGATTATTATTTATGATTTTGAGGGAATTTTATGATATTATGCAATATTAATCAGGGCTGTACGTTAACTTTTTTTGCGCACAGCACTGGTGCTACAGAGGTTGAACGTTTTGTAGCACAGGCCAAACAGTTGTAGCACAAGTTGGGGGTGGGCGATATGGCAAAAATATCATATCACCATTTTATTCAGGAAGATCACGATTCACGATTTTAATCACGATTCTTTGTCATGTTGGTTTTACTGTTTTGCAAGTTGCCTGTAAAAAAAAAAAAAAAGCCTTTCAAGGTAACAAAGTATAATGGCAGACATTAAGGCCAAAGTGGACGAAGATAAAAAATCTTTGTCATTAATTTATCTTTGTTATTAGAAAATAAGAACAAAAGATATACATTACAAAAACGCATAATATGCAAATAAAGCAAACAGTGCTTTATTTTTCAGGTACAGTATTTAGAAGTAACATTAAATATTAAAATAAAACACTATATAAACTATATATATCAATTATAATTTTTTTAAGCAACTGTATTAAAGTTCATGAGTCATGAGCAGTGAGTGATTTTTCTGTTTATTTATTTTTTATTAATATTAAAGAGATGAAAAATCTGTCATCTGTCTGTCAATTCTGTCATAGTGTTTTATTTTTATACCATCATTTACTCACTCTCAAGTTGTTTTAAACCTGAATTATTTTCTTTCTTCTGTTGAACATAAAAAGTATTTTGAAGAAACAGTTGCTGGTCCACAGCGACTTCCATAGTATTTTTTCTTACTATCAAAGTCAATGTGGACCAGAAACTGTTTGGTTATCCACATTCTTCAAAATATCTTCTTTTGTGTTCAGCACAAGAAATAAATTAATACAGGATTGGTAATTAATACTATGGAAGCCCGTTTCCGCCACTAAATAAAAAAATATAATTCTGTAAGTCATAATAATGAGAAACTTTCTCAAAATTATGACTTAGTATCTCGTTATAATGAGAAACTTTCTCGAAATAATGACTTATTTTCTCAAAATAATGACTTATTTTCTCATAATAATGACTTAGTTTCTCGTAATAATGAGAAACTTTCTCGAAATAATGACTTATTTTCTCATAATAATGACTTAGTTTCTCGTAATAATGAGAAACTTTAAAGCAATGTTAGCGGTGTTCCTGCATGGCTTTGACCAACAGATGGCGCTACCGTGCTGTCACTCTTGCGTTCCGCAGGCGCCGAGCAAATCTTTGTTTTTTTTTTTTTTTGATTAGGTTAAGTCATTATTATGAGAAAGTTTCTCATTATTATGAGATACTAAGTCATTATTTCGAGAAAGTTTCTCATTATTACGAGAAACTAAGTCATTATTATGAGAAAATAAGTCATTATTTCGAGAAACTAAGTCATTATTACGAGAAAGTTTCTCATTATAACGAGATACTAAGTCATAATTTTGAGAAAGTTTCTCATTATTATGACTTACAGAATTATATTTTTTTATTTAGTGGCGGAAACGGGTTTCCATATTAATACAGTAAATAACAACATAAATTTAATTTTTGGGAGAACTATCCCTTTAATGACAAGCGGCAGCATGTTTAGTTCTGTCCCTTTAAGAGCTGCACGCATCCGTTTCTCTCTGAACTGTTTACCTTCATTTTAGACATAACTAACTGTGTTTATATGTAAACCTTGTGTGCTTTTGACAGTATTAGACGCAAAATCAATCAGACGCCAAAGACAACTTATAAGTTAAGTCTTAAACTTAAGTCTAGTAATCAGGCGCTGTTTGAAAGTTGTGCGCGCTTCATGTGTACTTGCTCAGAAGCCGGTCAGAACAGCGCATGAATTAAATGTTTAATCGGCAAGGCTTTAAAGCACATGCAAATAATGTATTTTTGTGATTGCGCATAAGTGCTGTGTCCCGTGAGCGTAACTCTACCTCTGAGTTAACATTTGAAGTGAATGTATGTGGCGTTGTACAGTATATTGAGACCATAGACGGAGGCGGCAGAACTTCAGCTGATAGAATGTGCGCTGTAGCACGATACTACATTTCTTCAAAAGCAGATCGTGGTGACATTTTAATCATCCACCATCAAAAATATAGCACACCCCTAAACCAAATATAATCAATCTCACGCACACAAACAAGCACAACGAAATCACTTCACACTATTAAGCGGCTGTGTAATGAACATGCAAAACTATATCGCACGTGTGCTACAGTGGTAAATTTATTAGTCGCACAAACCAGTTTTTTCATAGCACGTGCGATATATATGTCGCACTGTACAGCCCTGTTGATACAATTTTAATGAGCTATTTTCTCCATTAGAATTAATATATATATATATATATATATATTTTTTTTTTTTTTACTATTTTTTAATAAATGCAATATTTCACATTAAAATAGCATAGTAGCCAGAAAGAAATGGTAATTTTAAAGAAAAACGTCAGACGTACTTAGAGAACTCTTCATATATATTTATTTATTTATTTACATTTTTTTAATAAATGCAATATTTCACATTTCACAAATGAGTGAAGGCATTTAAAATACATTTTTTAAAGTGAGAATTGGGCCATCTCGAGGCATTAAAAAATAAAAACTTGTGTAAAGCTGCGTAACCTCTTGTATTAGCACCATATATATATATATATATATACACACACACACACACACACACATTAAATGTTTAATCGGCAAGGCTTTAAAGCACATGCAAATAATGTATTTTTGTGATTGCGCATAAGTGCTGTGTCCCGTGAGCGTAACTCTACCTCTGAGTTAACATTTGAAGTGAATGTATGTGGCGTTGTACAGTATATTGAGACCATAGACGGAGGCGGCAGAACTTCAGCTGATAGAATGTGCGCTGTAGCACGATACTACATTTCTTCAAAAGCAGATCGTGGTGACATTTTAATCATCCACCATCAAAAATATAGCACACCCCTAAACCAAATATAATCAATCTCACGCACACAAACAAGCACAACGAAATCACTTCACACTATTAAGCGGCTGTGTAATGAACAGCTTTTGGATTGCCGTTGTTTTTTAGACATAATTTCTTAAATTTTTTAGGTTTTGCATTTAGATATATATCTAGACATTCTAAAAGACTACTTTTTGTCAAGGTTTAGATCTTTTTGGTTAGATAAGTATCAGGTTTTACATTATGACTACAGACAAACATTAAATTCTTGTTAGAAAGGGAACACATAGAAAGCATTTTTGTTATTCAGTATTTGGTAATTAAAAAATCTAACAAAATAAGGATAATTCAAAACACTTTATACAAACGTTTTGTAATTAATTGCTATTTTATTCAATGTAATTCAATAAATGTTAATAAAACTTCAGAAGGGAACAGCGATTATGATGAAACGCATAATAAACTAACAACAGAAGGGAACAGCAATTATGATGAAACACAATAAACTAACAACAGCAAAAACAATCGGTGTCAAACAGTAGATGTAAAAAAAGAGGAATAAAAATGTAATAATTATAAACAATTTTAACTAAATATATATACAAATGTCATTATTTTATGCATTGCTGCACATGCAACAGATCAGGAACATGTGTTAGGCTAAAATAAGATCAAACGCAATAATTATCAAACCGTAAATTGAAGAAAAAGAGGAATAAAAATGTAATAATTATAAACAATTTTAACTAAATATATATACAAATGTCATTATTTTATGCATTGCTGCACATGCAACAGATCAGGAACATGTGTTAGGCTAAAATAAGATCAAACGCAATAATTATCAAACCGTAAATTGAAGAAAAAGAGGAATAAAAATAAACGAAATAACCATAAATAAATAGAATTGTAAATATTTACATACAAACAGTAATTATTTTACACATTGCTGCAAATGCAACAGACAGTATTACAGTGTCTCTTGCACACTGGAAGTCTGCACTTTATGCAAAAACTGCTGGTTTTCACATCCTTTGGCCAGCACATTTGGAACCTTTTTCTTTTCTGTGAGAGACTGGTCATAGAGGGATGAGTCGTGGAAGGACCAGCCGTGGAGTCACCTGCCATGAAGGAACCAGCCGTGGAGGAACCAGCTCGGAAGGGACCAACTGCAGAAGGACCAGCCATGGAGGAACCAGCTCCGAAGGGACCAGCTGCAGAAGGACTAGCCGTGGAGGCACCTGCTCCGAAGGGACCAGCTGCAGAAGGACTAGCCGTGGAGGCACCTGCTCCCAAGGGACCAGCTTCAGAAGGACCAGCCATAGAGGCACCAGCTCCGAAGGGACCAGCTGCAGAAAGACCAGCCGTGGAGGCACGTGCTCCAAAGGGACCAGCTTCAGAAGGACTAGCCGTGGAGGAACCAGCTCCGAAGGGACCAGCTGCAGAAGGACCAGTCGTGGAGGAACCGGCTCCAAAGGGAAATACAGTGGGGCAAAAAAGTATTTAGTCAGCCACCAATTGTGCAAGTTCTCCCACTTAAAAAGATGAGAGAGTCCTGTAATTTTCATCATAGGTATACCTCAACTATGAGGTAGTTTAAAAAAATTCCAGAAAATCACATGTGCCAGACGTGTCCCTCTGCTTAAGCCAGTACATGTCCAGGCCCGTCTGAAGTTTGCTAGAGAGCATTTGGATGATCCAGAAGAGGATTGGGAGAATGTCATATGGTCAGATGAAACCAAAATAGAACTTTTTGGTAAAAACTCAACTTGTCGTGTTTGGAGGAGAAAGAATGCTGAGTTGCATCCAAAGAACACCATACCTACTGTGAAGCATGGGGGTGGAAACATCATGCGTTGGGGCTGTTTTTCTGCAAAGGGACCAGAACGACTGATCCGTGTAAACGAAAGAATAAATGGGGCCATGTATCGTGAGATT
This sequence comes from Sinocyclocheilus grahami, assembly GCF_001515645.1. Taxonomy (NCBI): domain Eukaryota; kingdom Metazoa; phylum Chordata; class Actinopteri; order Cypriniformes; family Cyprinidae; genus Sinocyclocheilus; species Sinocyclocheilus grahami. Next base: position 58,001 of record NW_015507622.1, read on the forward strand.
TTGAGTGAAAACCTCCATCCATCAGCAAGGGCATTGAAGATGAAACATGGCTGGGTCTTTCAGCATGACAATGATCCCAAACACACCGCCCGGGAAACGAAGGAGTGGCTTCGTAAGAAGCATTTCAAGGTCCTGGAGTGGCCTAGCCAGTCTCCAGATCTCAACCCCATAGAAAATCTTTGGAGGGAGTTGAAAATCCATGTTGCCCAGCGACAGCCCCAAAACATTACTGCTCTAGAGGAGATCTGCATGGAGGAATGGGCCAAAATACCAGCAACAGTGTGTGAAAACCTTGTGAAGACTTACAGAAAACGTTTGACCTCTGTCATTGCCAACAAAGAGTATATAACAAAGTATTGAGATGAAATTTTGTTATTGACCAAATACTTATTTTCCACCATAATTTGCAAATAAATTATTTAAAAATCCTACAATGTGATTTTCTGGATTTTTTTTCTCATTTTGTCTCTCATAGTTGAGGTATACCTATGATGAAAATTACAGGCCTCTCTCATCTTTTTAAGTGGGAGAACTTGCACAATTGGTGGCTGACTAAATACTTTTTTCCCCCACTGTATGTGTATGCGCGTGTGTGGGTGTCTATTTTGCACTCCTGATATTCTAGAGAGTCACCCCTTGATTGCTACACACTTTTTTCTAATCAGTGGCTGATTTGTAGTTTGTACCGCCAAAAGACTCACTGAGTTTTCACATTTTTTTGTATTTCCCATTAATTTCCTATGTCGGTCATTTTTGACCACGAAGAAGTCAAGTGTGACTATTTATTTTGACCCTTTAACATATCCGAATCATGTCCATTATTTTTTTGTGTTCATATTGCTAATGTGACAAAAGTCACCAAGTGTCATTTCATTCCGATGAAGCTAAGATTTTTTAAATTTCAAAATATAAATTTAGGGCCAGAGGGTTAATGAGCTTTCTCAGCATAACGTTACCCGTCTTTCCTACATCTCTGTCAACAGCTTCCTTCTGAAATGTAGATATCTTGGAGATTCTCTTCTGTTGTAGAAAGGTTACTGCTGAAACCACAGAACAATTTTTTATCAATAATTGTTTAACTTTGCCATGAAAGATCAAATCACATTTTAACTAGATTCAGTTCATTCACGCTCCTTTAAGGGACGTCACCGATTAACAGTACAGCGCATATTTATAGGCTAAATAAATTAGCCTAATTCCAATAACTCATTGTCGAAACATTTACAAAGCTATCAAAACCTCCCGTCTACACATAAAGATGTGATTAAAAGTCAAAACTTTCATAAATAAGAGCTCAATATACAGAGTTAGCATGCCTCGTCTGAAATCAGTTAAGATGCTAACGGAAACACTAAACCATTTTTATGAAGTAGGTATTCAACAGAAGCGTGTCAATCACAAGTACAAAAAGTGTCAGGAACAGCTTTATGTAATATTTGTGTGATTTTTGGGACTAAACTCACCTGAATACGGTGAAAACAGCAGCAAGAGACGTGTTGCAGGTTATCAGCGGGAGTGTTGCGCCCCGTTTCCATGGTAATTCCTTCCGCTGCAGTGTTTGAATCTCATAGACCAGGGATCCTCAAATCTGGCCCACAAGATCCACTTTCCTGCAGAGATCAGGGTTGGAGCTAAACTCTGCAGTGCATTGGACCTCCAGGACAAGATTTGAGGAACCCTGTCATAGACTGTATATGGTTTGAATGGGACTCAGCCAGCACCCATTAAAACACATCACAGTCACGCAGCATTTACATAAATAAACATATAGAAGTTGAATGTAAACTAAAAAATATATTATTCCATTTTGAATTTTAATAGTTTTGTAGTTCTATGACCCCTTCATACATAGGTTTGAACTGCAACCCGCACGTGATAGTAGGACAAAGTGGCACTTTTATTTTTATTTTATTTTTGTATATTTTTATTTTTATAAGATTTTGTATAGTTGTTTTTACGAACATTCAAACTATTTCATTTAAAAACGTGCTTTTTATACTAAACTTTTGCTAATAATTATAACTCTCACTTTTATTCAGTGGAACTGTAAAACATAAATGTAAAAAATATTTATAAAACAAAGATGCCATAAGAGCTCAGTAGAAACCTTTTTTACAGTCTATGGTAGAAACACAGGACCCTCCGCTTGCCACTGGTGTACCGACGGTGGCCCAGCCGCGGCAAACCGCTGGTGGCGTGCTACCCAAAAAACGTCAGCAGACCGACAGCAGTTTTTAGAATGGTTGGCGTGCCGACGGTGGTCTGACCGTGTTAAGCCACTGAATTTGAGCCGCCCAAAAACGCTGGCGGACCGCCAGGTCATTGTTTGCTGGAATCCTTTAATCTTACTACTGGAGCTGCTAGTTTGCCAGTTTCAAATGATTAATAAACAGCAAGCACCAACAATGCAAAAGCGGCAGCCCTTCCGGTGCACTCATTGTCCGAATTCACTCACTCGTTTTCATTCACTTCTTCTAGTGAACTGAATTAGTGACCTAATGTAGGGAATAGTGAATGCGGGTATAGGGGGCGATTTCGGACACAGCCTGTGTTAGAAACAGCAGGGTTTCTGCTAAGTTGATTTTTTTTACTTCAGGCACTGAGAGCGCTCCTACAAAAATGTGAGGCGCAGCAGGCAGCTAAAACACGAGGTGCCCAGGCGCATAAACAGCACGCATTGCTCACTACCAATAGAAAACAATTCGAATTGTTTAAATGTTAATTTGGCTTGCCATATAGTGACGTTATCTATGCTGGAGTGTATGACGCGCACACGTACTGACACAACCACTGACGGTTAGTTTTTGGAAGTATCCCACAGTATTTGGTGAGTAACTTTTATATTCTTTATAGTTGCTTTGAGATTCACGTTGACCGTAGTGTTTCGAATTTGCAACACAGTGCCTTTAGTTGGGCAGTGTAGGCGTAGTGTGCGGGTTCTCGAGTGAGTTGCCATTTTTTCTCTAACTGGGAGAGCCAGGAAACAAGATACATTTGCTCTCAGCTGCCATTTGATTTTTTGAATCGGTTTAGATTTTTGTGGTACCTATAAAGACACTTGATAAATTCCTCTAGGTTAGTCTCTTGGTTTTGATAATAAATTACGTTGAATGTTATTAGTGTTATGAATTAGTGGCTGTAACTCTGCAACATATTTTGTCAACACCAAGGTGAACACGCAACCTATAATTTAGGCCTAGACTAGATATGCCTTTGAACAAACACGGAATTTTTGTGATTTGATGACTTCAATTGAATCAAGTTGTGGGCAATTTAAGGTTGAAATCATCGAAAAAGTCGAAAAAGTCTGTCAGTTGATGTGTTGCGGTTAAACAGAGCTGACCATACTTCCTTGCAAAGTATGATTTAAAAGTAGATTGTAATGGATGAAAACGTACTATCCAGTGCACAGTTTAAGATCCAGGGGCGTAGATTACGCGGGGGATGCGGGGGACGTGTCCCCCCACTTTTAATAGCACGTAAATTCGTCCCCCACACTTTTTCGGGCAAGCGTGTTTGCATAGAAGTTTTCAAGAACCAGTGTGAATAAATATAGATTTAAATTAAAAAAAGACAGGATAGTCTGTGCATGATCTGATGTTTTATTCGGACCCAGAATAAGGCGAGATGAACACATCACGGAGCGCTAAACATTCCGTGCAGGGCGCTCTCGAGCAGAAAGTCGTATGAGGAAATTCCCAATATGGACAAAAGCGTCCAGCTATGGCTGTTTTCAGAAAAACAGAAACGTTTGGAAACATGAAGACGAGATTGCGACAATATGGTTTGTGTTTGTCAAGTCATCTCCAGGTAATAAATAAAGTATATGAACAATGCAGTGCTAACTGACATAGCATTTATTACAGTATTTAAACTATTCTGCCATATTATGTGATAAAAAAAAGTGTTTGTAGTATATAAACAAATCATTATTATTGGTTATTGTCCAGTAGTTATCTGATTTCTAAGTCAATTAAAAGCTAGAAATGAGAGAAAAATTAAAGTTGCCTATACACCAGTCAAAAGTTTTTGAACAGTAAGATTGTTCATGTTTTTTAAAGAAGTCTCTTCTGTTCACTAAGCCTGCATTTATTTGAACAAAAAGTACAGCAAAACAGTAACATTTTTAAATATTTTTACTAGGCTATTTCAAATAACTGTTTTCTATTTGAATATATTTTAAAATATAATTTATAGTGATTTCATAGCAAAAAAAATTTAAATCATTACTCCAGTCACACTATCCTTCAGAAATCATTCTGATATTCTGATTTGCTGCTCAAAAAACATTAATAATAATAATAATTAAAAAAGGTTTCTTGAGCTGCAAATCAGCATATTAGAATGATTTCTTTAAGTGCAGCAGAAATTTTTTTGTAACTTTGGCCAGATCTGTGCCTTGCCACAATTTTGTCTCTGAGCTCTTCAGGCAGTTCTTTTGACCTCATGATTCTCATTTGCTCTGCCATGCACTGTGAGCTGTAAGGTCTTATATAGATAGGTGTGTGGCTTTCCTAATCAAGTCCAATCAGTATAATCAAACACAGCTGGACTCGAATGAAGGTGTAGAACCATCTCAAGGATGATCAGAAGAAATGGACAGCACCTGAGTTAAATATATGAGTGTCACAGCAAAGGGTCTGAATACTTAGGACCATGTGATATTTCAGTTTTTCTTTTTTTTAAAATCTGCAAAAATGTCAACAATTCTGTGTTTTTCTGACAATATGGGGTGCTGTGTGTACATTAATGAGGAAAAAAATTAACTTAAATGATTTTAGCAAATGGCTGCAATATAACAAAGAGTGAAAAATTTAAGGGGGTCTGAATACTTTCATATATATATAAAACTTCTGTCCCCCTCACTTCTGAAATGATGGCTACGCCCCTGGGCGCGACCACCGCATTGTCCAACTCATAAGCGCTGCTATTTATGTTGCATGTGAGAAACAGCAAACAGCAAACGAAGTGAAAGCGAAACTAAACCGCGCTTACGTTTGAGCTGCGCAGCGCGGACCGTTTATCAGCTCAGACCGCGACGTAAACAAACTTGTACAAGTTCAGAACAGCTTTACTCGGGTCGGGAACAAAGTTGATTTCGCGACACTGTTACTGCACAGTGCTGCGAGATCCAGTGAGAAGCGTTTGAATTCGCCACACAATGATAAGGTTGCTGCGAGATCGTGTGAGAATCATTCAAGTTCTGCACAGAATTCTCTGTTATAAACAGCGCTGACGTACGTCAGGAATCCAGAAGCGGTAACGCTAACTGTAACTATGGTGTTGTGGTAGAAATAGTCGAATGCATTACATCATTCATTTCAGGGTTTGTACTATCTTTTGAGAGAGCAATTCAAGCACTTTTCAATGACTTTCAAGCATTTTACACAACTATTTCCAACACTTTAAATCTCTAAAATGATCCAGTTTGAATGTTATTTTTAATGAGATGACCAAAATATACTTTGTGGTAAACAAACACTTATGTAAAATTTAAAAAATACATCAAATCACAATTATAACCAGTTGACGGCAGCAGAGGAGCACTTATTGGCTTATTAGTCATTAATTTCTACCTTTTCTTGATATTTTGAAATTATAAAATCACTATTATAAAATATCAAATCATCAAGAATCAGATTTTGTCAGAATTTAAAAAATGTTTTGTGTATGAAGTAAGAAAAGTCACAAAGTGCCTTGAAAAACAAACTTTTCTTCAAATTGCTACCAAATCAAACATAATCACTGAAGTTGGTCAGTTCCATAAAAGAATAATGGTACATTTAATAAGAGTGGAATATATACATTTTCTATATAAAAATTTGATTTTGCACCTGTTACTGTTGTTAATAAAAGTAAATTTTGTATGCATCTTAACTCAAGCTTGGTGCTTTACTGTCAAATCTGTATAAACAATAAACAAAAGAAAAATAAACAAGAAATGAACATGTAATATTATTAGTAACTGCACTTATTATTGCAAAACAATAGTAATTTTATGATAAAATTATCTATATTTTAATACTCGCACACCCCCAGCGCTAACAAATCTGCTCCTGGCGCCACCATCTGTAGAACTTAACTCAAATGTTAGTCTGGAGCCCTGTCTCCATTTAAAAGAATAAAGCAGTGGTTCCCAAACTGGGGGGCACGGCAAGGCTAAGGGATAGTTAGGGCCCTATGAAATCAGTTTTATTTTTTTCTAAATTCCATTAGATTTTTTTCCTAGTTCCGTTTTTTCCATTTAAATTTTTCTGTATTCCGTTTTTTTTACGTTTAAATTTTTCTCGACTCCTTTTTAATAGTTAAATTAAATTGTATTAATTAAAAAGCATGTCTAATTACTTAAAATCATGAAACTTATACATTTTCACATCAATTTATTAAAAGTTTAACAAAAATGTAATGTTTAGGGCCCTATGAAATGTTTTATTTTTTCTCACCATATTATTTATATTTTTTATTGTTACCAAATTCTGTTTTAGCATGTCTGATTATTTGAATGCATAAAACAACTTAATTTATTCATTTTTTTCTTAAAGAGCAGGTCATATGGGTTTTTGAAAATCTCTTTTGCAGTTTATAACGTAGCTATCCTTAAATGAAAACAATCTGCAAAGTTGTTAATCAAAAAAGTGCATGATAAATAAAGATATTGTCTCTCAAAAGAGAGAGTCGATTCTGAATCGCCTTAACGAGTCGTCATATTTTCAAATCTTTTGCCTGTTACCGGTATATGTCACTGGGTAACACATTTGCATAATCCCCGCCTGCCCGTGAAATACGAACAGTCTGACCTGCCCACAAGCACTTCTACTAGTTAGTGTGTTTACATTATGTTGAGAAGATGCTGTGCTCAAGGATACCACAGAAATTCAATTCTAACCTTTTGTTGTGTGCATGTCATTTTACCAAGGATGTTAATGCGGAAGTTAATTAGACTGGCGCGCCTGTGATGCAGCTGTTCTGCGTTCTGATTAAAAGTTAAGACCGAGCGTCTTTTGTCTGTCGTTCTTCAAACATTACAGTAGACATATTTTGGTTTACAAACTATTGTTTCATCAGTTAGTCACGTTAGCAACTCGGCTAACGTATCCACCATTATTGTTTTCACACATTATAAGTGTTCACAGTTTAGCAGCTAAACTTTAGCTGTGGGCACGATTCGGTTGCATAAGTGTTTTTGTATTTTATGTCATTATTATAAGAATGGATTGGAGCACTATATTATTGTTTTATGTAAAGGTGCTTTGTGAATGGTAACACTCTAACTTGCTCAAGGACTCCTCTCTGTGCCTATCACAACAGGCTTGGCCAGCTGACCAATCAGAGCAGAGCAACACAATATTAGGACACTTTAAAATACCATATGACCTGCTCTTTAAAGTAGCCTTATGAATTTTTCCCCCCCTTAGAAATTCTGTGTTGTGTATTTACATTTTTCTGGTTATCAAATAAAGGCATAAAACATTAATTTATCATTTATCTTTTAATTATTGAAAATTAAGCAAACAAGATTTTTTGGCAAACAAAGGGGATTTATTTTGAAAAGCCTGTTGTCTTTTGCCGTTTATCTAAGGTGATTTTGGTAGTTTTTTTAAACATTCGTTTCTTATTTAATTGGTTCCACAGCGTTTGCTGATTTTTACTTAATTTAAACTTTGTGTAATTTATTAATTTTATTTGACATCAAGGTGTATGCCGTTGCCTCCAAGCATTCTTATTCGTTTTGCTAATAAACTTTCTACGTTTCTTATTTATTTGGTTATATATTATACATGTTTACTTATTTCCAGTTTTGTATAGGCTACCTATTTAAACTTTATGCAAGTTATTTTATATTAAGCATAGCCTGCCCTATAGCATGGTGTATTTTTATTCGTTTTGTTAATAAAAGTTCTATGTTTTATATATATAGGCAAAAGTGAGTTTGACGTTGTATTTTGTTGATGCATTCAAGCAATTGACGCCAAATTGCCGCTAATTCGAAATCATTTTCGAAATTCGAAAATTCGCGCACGGTGCTTTTAAGTTATTTAAAAGCAAAGGAAAGCGAGGGAAAATTCAAACAAACTAAAAACGAACAATTGCTTTACGCCGAATTGCCGCTATTTGAAAGTGAAAGTAAAATGCGCACTCTGCTTTTGCAAGCTATTTAAAAGCGAAGGAAAGCGAGGAAAAGAGGGAACGCCCCCGCCCCCACGGTGATACCAGTATTATCGGTGTTGTCACACGTCGATTAACCGGTGGGAAAATTTCCTCACCATCACAACCCTAGTTCCAATGTGCACATTATCCATCCTAAATTCTATGTGATATTAGTAATTTTCAATACTATTTAGGGCAGATAGGGTGGATAGTATGCACAATTTGTATGATTTGAATGATTCAATAAATAGTTTATTAAAACAGGGACTTGCTGCCACCAACTGGTGGTTTTATTATCATATTTATTTATGACAAGCCTAAACCAGCCAAGGTGCCAGCGCAAAAACGCATTTAGCAAAATAAAGTTTATTATCAAAATACCTTGCGCGGAAAACCGCGCATAAATGATAGTTCATTTAATAAAGCAAATTTTTCATTAAATAAAATCTATTTAAAAATTAGACAAATTTTGTAATCATTGCGTAAAATTAGACCAAACCCCCGCCCCATCCCAGCAAAGAAATTGACCACACCACCCCCCTTGAATTTCTTTACAATTCGACCACTGCCTATGGCCACATCACGAAAGGGAGCAGCCACAATAAGCACCGGCCTCGCAAAGTCATTGATGTGCCTGGCTCGCCCATACCTGACTGATAATAAGTCTTATGGTTATTACTGTTAGGAGAGGATAATATGAGTAAGAGTAATAGCCTACATCTCAGTCACAATTGAGTCGTTTTCTGTATATGGCTCCTAATTGTTAACTGTCTGTAGGCAATATTTTGCTTATTTTTTGTCATGTATTGTTTTTTTTGTAAACAGCTTTGCAGCTTTTTCTTTCATGTACAGTATGTCATTGATAAGGTTGATGGTCTTGTAAGATTTATCACATTTTGTTACTCTGAGATTATAAAATGCATACAGTTAAGCAATATCACATGAGGAAGAGTGTTTTCCCCGAATATCAGCTCCATTGAAAATCTTTATTGAACTGTAACAAAGCACATTTTGAGTGAGTTTAATATTGTACCTATTTTCTAATTTTGCTTGATGAAGAGTCCAAACAAAGCCACAGCAGAACAGTGTCCTACAAGCAACACGCAACAGCCTTATATTTAATGATTCACTTTATTCCTCACTGAATGAATCTGCCATTTGAATGAATGATTTAATGTCTTACTCTAAAGATACTTGCTGCCACCTGCTGGCTGTTTTACTTTCATATTGCTGTATTCTAACTTTATATATTTAGAACATTATGATAGTGTTATGTAGGGCTGAAACTATTGAATATTTTAGTAATCGAGTATTCTACCGAAAATTCCATCGATTAATCGAGTAATCGGATAAGAAGAACTTTTTCTTTATTAAAGAGCAATACTAAATATACAAGAGAAAATAAGACAGGTCTCTTAAAAATGAACAAGTAATTTGTTTCCTTTTTAGAAAAATGAACATTTTTTTATTGCTGAAATTGCATATATTAATAACTGTGAAAACTAAACCCATTTAGTGCATTTAATATGCCATATTACATTCAAAATACAAATATATAAAAATATAAAAATCAATTTCAAATTACTTTAAAAAAGGTAAACATAGTACAACCAAAAACTAAAACATAAATCAAAATAATAGTAATAAAAAATAATAATAAAACCTAAACATTGTGCAACTTACCTTTCAAGTTTCAGCCTAACTAGAGCTCAGGCATAACATAAGCCTTTAATGTCTTTTTAGAAGGCTTTTGTAAGAGGCAAAAATTAGTGGGCAGGAAGCTAACGTGGAACAAAAACCATACACACAACATTTATTAACACATTTTTCAGCAACATGAATTTAAAGTTATTTGGAGAATAAACTACGGTGACCGAGAAGTGCAGAACAAATCACAATTCTGAAAACAAAATAACAAATTACAAATGCAAATGCAAGTCTAAAAAACAAAATAACAATTCAGAAAGCACAACAACAATTCAGAAAACATTATAACAAGTCAGAAAACACAACAACAAATCCGAAAACAAATTAACAAGTCAGAAAACACAACGACAATTCAGACAAACCGGAAAAGGTAGGTATAGTTTGAGACAGTGCCATTGGTTTGGGATTACTCACCGCTGACTGGACGAGACATCTGTCAATCAACGTATACAGGAAGAACCAGCCGAAGAACAGCAGAGTCGTGGTAGAAAGTTCGGAGATGGTATTAAAGTAGCTCAGTTTAAATGTATTTTATGAATTGCCCTTACTCTGGAATAAAAAATACAGAGTGTATATTTCCATTTAGTTAAAAGTGGCTGTAGAACATCAGCTCCAGTGGCACAGTTGGATAAGTGCTTGCCCTTGACTTTTTGACACGATCGACCCGGGTTCGATCCCGCCTTTTGCCAAACATTTTTTGAAATTTATCCATCTGCGCCACTGGATTATTTTTTATTCCATAGTAAGGGCAATTCATACAATACATTTAAACTGACCTACTTTAATACCATCTCCGAACTTTCTAACACGACTCTGCTGTTCTTTTCCCGGCCACCGTAATAAACCCTCTGTAATGAACACTCTTTAGATATTAAAGTGTTATTTATTGCTGGCTTTTGAAAATAACACAGTAACCAACAATACAGCACAAAATAATAATAAACAAAAGACAAACAACAGTCCATCTCTCCCATTGGAATTAAAAAAAGGTGACCTCTGCTCTGTAAACATCCATGACAGTATTTCTCTTTTGAAAATAACAAATGGAAATACCTGGGGTAGAGAATTTGGAAACATGGTGAAAAAAAAAATCTTGTTGGTTTTTACTTATGAATAATACTACACCAACACCAGGGATAGTAAATAATAAAGTTAATGAAGTAGCCTATTATTAAAGGGCGTGGAAGGCGTGGTTTCAGTAACCGCAGTTAGTGTTGAAGCAGCCATGTCAGGGAGACGC
>NW_015507622.1:69275-79444 GCF_001515645.1 Sinocyclocheilus grahami
CATAGTACCTCATTAATACTCCATACATCACAAAAAAACACAACATTATTTGTAAGTCTATAATAAGCAAATTCAATTTTCAGTCTTCCCTCTACCATTCGTCTAAACATCATTTCAGAATCTATTGTAGCAAGTTGTAGAGCTTTGTTCTTTCTTGTTTTCCAAATTGCTAGTTTAGTTGTTCCAATAAGATAATTCAATAAACAGATGTTCTTCCTCATTGAGAAAATTTATTTCATTCCCACAATAAATACTTTATCAGAAAATTCCTCACTAAATCTTCTAAACCAAGCTTTAAGCAAATTAAAAAGGTCTTGCAATCTGCTACACCTTAAAAACAAATGTTCTAGATCTTCCTGCTTCCCACAAAAACGACATTCCCCAACTACTGCCGGGTTCAGATGTGCTACATGTCGGTCTGTAGCTATGGCCCCGTGAATAATCCTCCACTGTAGATCAGCAGTACGCTTCTCTACAGGGGGTTTATACAGGGTCCGCCACCTGTCCTGCACGAGAAAGTCTGGCTGTAACAGTTCGGGCCATCGAGAAACTTTTTGTCTCTTCAAAGTATCTCGGTGTGTGATTTTAACTGAAGTGCAATATATTGCTTTCTTAGACACGTCTTTAAAATTGTCTAACTGAGGAGTCTTAAAAGATAGAATCGAGTACACAAATTCACCGCCATCTTCCTCATCTATGACAGGTGAAATTTTTATTCCTGGAAAGACCTGGCCATCTCTCATGTTCTGTGTTTGTCTTAATCCTATCCAAGTTCTGCAACCACTTGGTAATACATGACAAATTTCTTCCTTCAACTTTGAAACAAGGCGTAAGGACTTTAAACCCGTCATCACTTGAAGTGCCTCAATGGACTTCCAGCCCCTCTCATCCAAGAGATGTCCAAACTTAAAACCCGTCATCACTTGAAGTGCCTCAATGGACTTCCAGCCCCTCTCATCCAAGAGATGTCCAAGTTTCGTAACACCATCTCCTCACACCCACAGAGGACAGTATTCTTGTCTCGATCATTGGGTTGAAAAACAATGGTTCCTCTGGAGTCCAATGTCCATAATCATCCATGTCTCGCTCCACTCTAAAAACAGTTCTCCATATCTGTAGCATAGACTTATAAAAAAGTGGAAGCTCTGACAGGCTTACTTCCTGTAATTTCATTAAAAACAGGTGTTTATCAAGTCCAAGTCCTCCTGTCCGCTTCAAAATTGCACTTGCCGTCTTTGCCCATGTCACATCCTTGTTGTAAAAAAATCTCTGCACAGCATGCATCCGAAAGGCCCGGATCCTACTCCTCACATCCACCAAGCCTTGACCACCCTCTTGAACTGGTAAATAAAGTGCAGCTGCACGAATCCAGTGCTGTCCACTCCAAAAAAAATTAACAAAAATCCTTTGTATGTTAGAAACAAGTTCCTCAGGTGGCTCCATAACAATAGTCCTATGCCACAACATTGAAGCCGCAAGATTATTTACAACCAGAGCTCTCCCCCTATAGGACAATTGTGGCAATAGCCATTTCCATTTCGACAATTTAGCAGACACCTTCTCTAGCAGACCCTCCCAATTTTTCTTTTGAAATGGATCATTCCCCAAAAAAACTCCTAATATTTTCAATCCGTCCTGTCTCCACCGTAACCCACCCGGGAGTTGCGGAAACCCAATACCTTCCCACCTACCAATAATAAACCCTTCGCTTTTAGATCAATTAACTCGAGCAGAAGAAGATTTTTCATATACTCCAATAGCTTGATTTAAAATTGTAATATCCTCTTGACTTGTAATAAAAACTGTAATATCGTCAGCATATGCTGATAAAACCAATTTAAAATTATCATTTGAATTTGGAATTACAACTCCTTTAAGATTCTTCCTCAATCTGCACAACAAAGGTTCAATAACCAAACTATATAATTGCCCAGAAAGTGGACATCCTTGCCTAATGCCTCTCGTCACAGGTATTGGTCCACTTAATCCACTACCTGCTTTAACCGTAACAGAAACATTACAGTACAACAACTGAATATAAGATATAAATCTGTCACCAAACCCAAAACATCTTAACACATTAAAAAGACATTCATGATCAACTCTATCAAAAGCTTTTTCTTGATCAAGTGACAGAACTCCAACATTAACATGATAAAACTGATTAATGTTGATTATATCCCGTAATAAAAAAAGATTGTCCATTATAGATCTTTCAGATATACAATATGTTTGATCATTTTGAACCAAAATGTCTAAACAGCTTTTAAGTCTATTTGCAAAACAAACTTGCCTTCCCACGACATACCCCATTCAATTTCATTATCCTTATTAGTATGTGTCTCTTGTAAAAAAGAAACATTAATCTTTTTAATTCTAAGGAATTCTGAAACCATTGCTAATTTACCCCTGTCCCTTCCCCCATTAATATTTAGAGAACCCACCCTCAAAACATCCATGTAAGAGTATAGAATTGGATAGAGACAGGAAAAACAGCAAAGTATAAAACCACCACGTGATATTTAGTCATTTTGATGTCTTTGAAGAACAAGTTTATCTTTTCGTATTTTTGTTACCATCTTCTTCAATCGAAATCTCTTCTTCTTATCCAAAACCTCACAGCTGACCGTTCTTTGCAACAACAACACTGACGCAATACATTTCTCATCGTCAGGAAAAAAATCCCTAACATCAACAGTCTTACCAAAAGTCCTATCAAGGAAGTCATCTATCTCTTGTATATTATACACATCTCCCACTATCTGTGATCCCATATCAGAAATCTCAGAAAGTGTATCATCATCCTTCATCTCTGCATCACATCTTTCTTCACCATTTAATGTATCAATATTAGCACTAGCCACTTCACCATATATGCCTACCTGATTACTCACATCATCGTTCATTACATTATTTTCACTTTCTTCTGCTTCAGCAACAACTTTCCCATTTTGACCGTTATCAGTAACGCTTTCAGCCTGTTCAACAATTTGAGCGTCCCGCTCCTCCAAAACTGACGCATTCGCTATGACGGCCGCAATACTCGGCCCGGCGTTCTCCCCACTAGTCCCAGCTTTATGTGGGCATGCTAGCCTCTTGTGACCAACATCCCCGCATTCGTAGCATTTCATGCTTCCAGTGTTAGCATAAATCATATATGCCTTTCCTTCGTGAAACACTCTAAAAGACGCATCTAAATTTGGTTCTTCCAGAAACATGAACACCTGTCTTCTGAAAGACATCACATGTTTTAACGCTTTGTTTTTACAGCCGAGTGGTAGCATTTTTATCGCGCTAGCAAACTTTCCATAACGTGAAAGTCCTCGCTCAATTTCCTCATTCGAAATAAACGGAGGTACATTAGATACAGTAACTTTAGTTGTTGGAGCAACAAGTGGTGAAACAACAACAAATTCTCCACTTACCACAATTCCATTGGTTATCAGGCAGTTTACTTGTGCCTCTTCTTTAACAAACACCACCACAGCTTTATTCATACGAGAAGCCGATTAAATATTCTCGTACCCGATCTCCATCAGCACATCCTCCACAGTCACACCGGCCGCAGCCGCAGGAACACACCTGACGCAGTGACGAAGGGAAACAGGTGGCGCTACCCCCGCGGAGAGGGACGCCATCCTGATCCCAAACAAATCTAAACCCTAAACCAGTACCTCACACAAAAACTATGTTCTTCTTTACATTCAAAACAATTGTTGTTTTAGAAACCAGAAAAAAATAGAAATGGACAGAAAAAACGCAACAGTCACCCTCTCCACGTGAGAACCCTCAGACGCCAAACCCCTTAAAAATATTCTCCAAAAGATCCAAAAGAGGTATAATTCTATAACAATTAGAAAAAATATGAAACCCAGTATCTGGAACATTGCAAAATTTACAAACTAAAGATGTATTAAGATTACACTTATACAAAAAGGTCTTTGTTGCTAGTGCACAATGCAGAATGCGCCATTGTAGATCTCCTGATCTTTTTGGTAATGGACTTTTATAAAACAAATGCCATGATGGCGATTGTACATCAGGAACCAAAAGATAACTCCTCCATTTTGTGTCTGTCTTATTTTTTAAATATTCACAAAATCTCGACTTTACACAAGCTATATATAAATGGCGCTTACTACTTTCAGAAAAACACATATGTTGACTTTCTTGTAAAGAAAAAAGTTGCCTTGTACCTTCATTATCCTGCCAGTTATATGGTGTAACAAATAATTCAGGAAAAGAACACTGATTTAACCCACCAACAAAAAAATCTTTGAGGAACTTATTTAACGATAAAGGGAATGATGTTTTTAACTTACTTAAAACATTTTTCACAATCCTTTCTGACCTTCTCCCCATTTGTTGAATAATCTCTTGCATAGAAAACCACTTATTTTGTTCTGTATCAATTAAATCTCCAACTTTTAAAACACCAGATGAAATAAAGGTGTTGATTTCAATGCTTGGTAAACTATATTGATGACATAACCATGAATTATAAAAAAGTGGTTCTTCAAGACCAAAATGATGCTCTCTCTCAACTTTAAATATACTCCATGCACTTAGTACAGACTGATAAAACCCCCTAATGCCCAAACCTTCAACTACTTTTTTAGACATTAGAAATAATTGTCTGTCAAGTCCCATTTTACTAGTGGCTCGTAATACTGCCAAACCATACATTATCCATGGCTTCAATTCCGCAATATAAAGCATTTTTTGGGCTGATTGTAACCTCATAGCTTTCCATTTTGACACTAAATCAATAAGACCTTGACCGCCTTCAAACACAGGTAAATTCAAAATGCCTGGATGAAGCCAATGATGTCCTCCCCAAAAAAAGTTTACAAAATGTCTCTGGAGCATCTGTAAAAATCCTGCTGGAGGGTCCAGAACAGTCAATCGGTGCCACAACATTGATGCAGCCAAGTTGTTTACCACTAGAACCCTGCCTCTGTACGATAGTTGTTGTTGAATCCAACTCCATCTTTTTAATCTTCCAAGTACTTTTTCAACTACTCCATCCCAATTCTTTGTCATATATTGCGGAGTACCAAAAACGATTCCAAGAATTTTCACTCCCTCTGTGTTCCAATGACACTGCTGTGGGAGATGAGGTGGATCTTCTCCTTGCCATTGACCAAACAGTAGTGCTTCTGTTTTGTTCCAATTCACCCGTGCTGAAGATGCTTTTTGATATAAGTCCAAACACTTGCACAGTTCAAAAATATCTTCTTGGGATCTTATTATAACCGTAACGTCGTCAGCATAAGCACTAAGTTTAACTGTAGTAGCTTCCGATATATTGGGATTGAGGACTGAAATACCTTGTAGTTTTTCCCTTAGCACTCTTAATAAAGGTTCTATAGATATTGCATATAAAAGTCCAGAGAGGCTGCATCCTTGTCTTACACCTCTACGAACAGGAAAAGTTCTTGTTAAGGTTCCATTTATCTTCAGCATACTACAAACATCTGTATAAAGTATCTGAATCCATGAAATGAACTGTTCTCCAAATCCAAAAGCTGACAAAGTATTGAAAAGATATCCATAATCGACTCTGTCAAATGCCTTTTCCTGGTCAAGAGACAAAAGGCCTACATCAAGTTTATATATCTCCGTAAGATGTAGTAGGTCACGCACCAGAAAAAGGTTATCAAAGATGGAACGTCTTGGAATGCAATATGATTGATTTTCATCAATTATAGAAGCCATAACCCCCTTCAAATGATTTGTTAATGCTTTTGAAAGGATCTTATAATCTATTCCTATAAGGAGATAGGACACCAGTTTTTCAAGAATCCTAAATCTCCTTTCTTCGGCAATAACGTTATTATGGCTCTTCTGCAACTGAGGGGAAGAATTTTTGATTTTTCACATTCAAGAAACACAGCATATAAATCTGGTCCAATCAATGACCAAAAAATTTGATAAAAATCAGAGGTCAGTCCATCTAACCCCGGAGATCGTCCAGAAGATTGTTGTTTTGCCGCTGTGCTCAATTCTTCAAATTAAAGTGCTTTTTCCAGTTGTATCTTCTCACCTGCACTCAATTTTGGAACTCCACTGAGAAAAAAATCTATTGCCTCAGAATCACAAGGTTGAGCACTATAGAGTTCTTCATAAAAGGACAAAACTTGTGAAACAATTTCTCTCTTTTCTGTTGTCTCTCTTCCATCAGATAGTTTAAGATGAGTAATCAGCTTCTTTTCTCGAACTTTTCTTTCCAATGCAAAAAAAGAAAGATGTTGAAGAATCCATATTATTAAGCTGAGTAAATCTTACTTGTACTTTTGTTCCTTGATCTCTTTCTTCATGCAAATTTTTTAAAAGAAAGTTATATTGTTCAAGCAAATCTCCACTAGTTCCATCTCTCTCACTTATGGAGCTATTCAATCTCATTATTTCTTTTTCCAGCTGTTCAATTTTCTTCTGGATTTCTTTTGCATTGTTTTTTACATACTGTTGACAAAACGACTGAATCTGAATTTTCCCAATGTCCCACCATTGACTTAGGGACTTAAACTCTGTCTTTCTCTCTCTCCAAGCTCTCCAAAAGAAAGGAAATAAATGTACAAATGTACGATCTTGCAGCAAGTTGTTATTAAAATGCCAATAAGATTTGTAAATAGTACTTGATGTTGTAACCATAACAGAAACATAATAATGATCAGAAATGGGTGTAAGATTAATTCTACTATCACAAAATCATTCTCTTCTACCCTTCTGAACATATATTCTGTCTAATCTTCATTTTCAGCCATGTATATTGCCTACTTTTTGGAAAGGATTCTCTCCACACATCTACAAGCGAATGGAAAAGTATTACCTTCCTGAGAGCTTCTGCTGAATTAAGATGAGGTTCATCATGATTTCTATCGACTGTATGATCAAGAGTGCAATTAAAATCTCCAGCCACAATAATACAATTTTCACGAGAAATATTATTCATAGCTTCCTGTAACTTCTTAAAAAATAAAACTCGTTCATATCCAATGTTGGGAGCATATACATTGATAAGGGAAAAGGACACATTTTGTAAAATAATATCTACTCGCTGCATTCTTCCAGGAATAATTTCTATCATATTGGAAGCGTTCCCCTGGACACTTTCCGATATGAGAACAGTTACTCCAGCACTTACACTAGAACCATGGCTAAGAAACTTCTGCCCTTTCCATTCATTAAGCCATTCTGCCTGGTTATATATATCTGTGTGAGTTTCTTGCAAGAATATCACACTAGCCTTTTTAAAAGCTAAAAATTTGATGAGAGCACTTCCCTTTTCTTTATTACGACATCCATTTAAATTTAATGATCCAATTTGTAAGGATGTCATAAAATATTACTGTAATACAGCGATCAAAAACAAAACTTGTCCCTCTACCGAATCAATTAAATTGGACTCTTTTCCTGATGGATCATCTTCTTTACTTTAGTGATTATTTTTTTGAGACGGTATCATTTTTGTCTGCTAAACTCCTCAACTGTAGCATTTATCATAACATCCCTACAGGAAGCTAAAAATTTCCTCAAATCTGGAAAAAACAAATCGATTTGTGGATTCCGCACCCCTTTAGTTTCATCAAGAAAGGTGCTAATCTGTCTCGCCGAGTAGGATTTCGCTTCACATCCACTCAATTCTGATGTCCCTATTAGAGAATCATTGTCTCCAACTTCAAAGAAACTCTCGATACTTCCACACTCATTGTCTGACTCACTGTCAGATCTCACGACACCAGAGCTAACTTTCATTTACTTCGTCATCTGATTTGTTCTCACTTTTATCATTTGTCTCTACACACTCCATCAAAGTAAATTCATCCTCTCTACTTTTAGATTGGAAATGTGTTTCTTGTACTTCTGTTCTTTCATTTTGCGTTTCTACAGCACTGGCACTCTGACCTTTAACGCCATCTGCTGGCTGATCAATGTCAACGTTTGAGTTGTTTGTTTCACTATTACTCTTATTTTCTTCTTCTATATTATTTTCAGTCTCTTCAGCAATTACTTCACGAACGACCGTATTGTTTTCTTGAACAGTGTTTTCCTGAATAGTTTGCGAACCCGTTAAATCAGCAATATCATTTTGTTTTGGACATGTCTGTCTAACATGTCCATACTCACTGCACAAAAAGCACCGCATTTGACCTGAGCTGACAAAGATCGTGTAATCTTTGCCCTCCACTGCTACTTTCAGCACCAGATTAAGAGGGTCGTGTTGTGAGTTCGGTATCATGTAGGTAAAACGTCGGAAAGACATGACGTGTTTGAAGTTCGGATTTTTAAGTCCTAGTGGAATCATCTTAATCGGAGCGGTCAATTTTCCATATCGTTCAAGAATTTCTTTCAGGATTCCTTCTTTTATGAACGGGGGTACATTTGAAAGTACAACTTTCTTAGAAGGATTCGACAAAGGCAATACCTGTAAAAAATATATTATTTACAACCAAACCTTTCTCTAACAGTTCGCCAACCATTGAAACCTCTTTGAGAAATATAACAAATGCTTTATTCATTCTTGAGGCTGATTTGATATTTTGACCACCAACCTGTTCGCTGATCACAATCAATACATCCTCAATTGACATGGAAGCCTCCGGCATGCACTTACAACCGTGTCCAATAGTCAAACGTGAAAAATCACCGCCTAACTCCATACTAGTGCGCAAAACTTTGCGCTGACCGCAGTCAGCGCCCACAAAATTGACCTTATTTCTGTTTCTGTTATTAAAGCTAAAGGGAAAAACTTTTTTTTTAAAACCCCAAAGCGTGCTACTACCCACAATCCTCAGAGAGAGAGAGAGAGAGAGAGAGAGAGAGAGAGATCACAGTGGAGTCAGCTGTGTACTGCAAGCACATATTCATCACTGTGTCTGTCACGAGAGAGAGAGAGAGAGAGATCACAGTGGAGTCAGCTGTGTACTGCAGGCACATTCATCACTGTGTCTGTCAAGAGAGAAAGAGAGAGAGAGAGAGATCACAGTGGAGTCAGCTGTGTACTGCAAGCACATATTCGAGAGAGAGAGATCACAGTGGAGTCAGCTGTGTACTGCAAGCACATATTCATCACTGTGTCTGTCGAGAGAGAGAGAGAGATTGAGATTTCAAGCCACTTTTATTACAATATACAACAGTTACAAGTTCAATCCAACATCAGTCACATAACAAAATACAAACACTTTATATATATAAAAAAAAACAATCCATCACCAGAAATCTCACACAAAGCTCCTTTTAAACACCAAATCAGCTCAAACTTTGCAAGATCATTAATCAATTTATAATAATTAAAATCTATTAAAATTCTGGATTTAACTGAATTAGCAAACACTGCTTTTAAATCATTACAAACCCCATGCTCATTGTTTTCTTTTCTTGTAATGTAAATGGCCATTTTAGCATGTCCCAATATAAAATTAAACAACTGACACTGATACGTGCGACTCTGTGAGTATTTAAAACCACAAATTAATTTCTTCATTGAAAAACACTCATTAAAACAATTAAAAATGTTACTCAAAACACCAAATAAAGATGTCAGTCTAGAACACTGCATAAACGCATGGAAGACAGTTTCCCTTTGTGAACAAAAAGAACAATTTTGATCAACATCCTGATTAATTACAGAAACAAAAGCGTTCACTGCAATAGCACCATGTAACAACCTCCATTGCAAATCTCCAATTCTCTTAGATAATGGTGACTTATACAATACTCTCCACTCAGGTTTCTCATACTCATTTAAATTAAGCATCTCACGCCAAGGAGTATCAATTCTTTTATCCAAAAACTTCTTATTAAAAATCTTAACACAAATTTTATAGCAGACCTTTCCAGAAGTAATATCTGAGCCCTTCACAATCAACCTATTAACTTCTAAGAAACAGCCTTCACAATTGTCCATTGTGGGAGTTAAATATAAGTCAGGAAAAGAATCGAAACAATCTGGATTTACAAGCCCTAATGAGTAATCTAATAACAATTTCAATTCTTTTTCAGACAAATTTGTCTTCCACTTGTGAAGTACTCTGGCAACCAGACGCATAGATCTCATCCCCAGCTTCTCAGTCATTGCACTCACATCTGAAAAATTAGCTCCAGCTACTTGTAGCACTTAACCCAATGGTTAAAAGTCCAGAGTTGAGAAGATTTTCTTCTGTCAC
>NW_015507622.1:80015-80607 GCF_001515645.1 Sinocyclocheilus grahami
TTTGCCAGTTTACTTTTGCAGAGGAGACATGTCTAAAATCTTCTATTGTTTGTAACATCATATTCACATCATTTTGATTACTAATTAACACTATCACATCATCAGCTTAGGCTGATAATTTAACAGCTTCAATACCATTTAAAATCTGTAAACCACACGTCAATTCTTAACTTAATTAAAAGAGGTTCTGTAGCCAAGGTGTACAACATGCCAGAAAGAGCACAACCTTGTCTAACCCCTCTTAAAACCTTAAACGGAGAGCATAAGTCACCATTTATCTTCAATATACTCTCAATGTCACAATACATAGCTTTAATCATTGATATAAAATCAGAACTAAAACCAAAAGCTGCTAGAACACTCCATAAATATTTATGTTCGACCCTGTCAAAAGCCTTCTCCTGATCAATTGAGATTAAACCAAAGTCTAATAAAACCTTACGATTATCTAAAACATCTCTTACAAAAGAAATGTTATCAGTAATTCTTCTACCTGGAACACAATATGTTTGATCCGGATGAATAATTTGATCTAAAACATCTCCTAATCTATTTGCCAATACTTTTGACAGTAATTTATAATCATTACATA
>NW_015507622.1:80677-81287 GCF_001515645.1 Sinocyclocheilus grahami
GAGAGAGAGAGATCACAGTGGAGTCAGCTGTGTACTGCAAGCACATATTCATCACTGTGTCTGTCGAGAGAGAGAGAGAGAGATTGAGATTTCAAGCCACTTTTATTACAATATACAACAGTTACAAGTTCAATCCAACATCAGTCACATAATAAAATACAAACACTTTATATTAAAAAAAAACAATCCATCATCAGAAATCTCACACAAAGCTCCTTTTAAACACCAAATCAGCTCAAACTTTGCAAGATCATTAATCAATTTATAATAATTAAAATCTATTAAAATTCTGGATTTAACTGAATTAGCAAACACTGCTTTTAAATCATTACAAACCCCATGCTCATTTTTGTCTTTTCTTGTAATGTAAATGGCCATTTTAGCATGTCCCAATATAAAATTAAACAACTGACACTGATACTTGCGACACTGTGAGTATTTAAAACCACAAATTAATTTCTTCATGAGAAACCAACCATTCCTGGCGTTTTTCCATTCTCCATGCTATTCAGGGCCTTCTCTAATTCATCCGTAGTCAATGCTTTACGACTAATTACTTCATAGTCTTCATTTACTTGCGGCAAATTTTCAAGAAAGACATTATTTGAAG
>NW_015507622.1:82320-83213 GCF_001515645.1 Sinocyclocheilus grahami
ACTACCCGTGAAGCTGCATTCTGACCCCTCACCCTCACTGTCCGTGTCAGTCTGACTAACTTCCCGAACATCAGCTTTTTTCGTCGGCTTACTGGCATGTCGTTCCATTGACTTCCTCTTTTGCGGTGCTTTAAAAGAATAATCATCCAATTCAAGTACCGATCCACCCAAATTCTGGTCCATCAACATCTGTTCTCCAGAATCCACCACATTGTAGCCATCTTCTGATTCTACCAAAGGGTCTATTATCGGTTCACCCTCTACGGGGTTCTTATCAACAACCAACACTTTCTTCACACTTGTAACTAGTTTTGTCGGTGTCACCTCATTATTTAGCTCCGCATCTACAGCGCGAGCTACACTAAGCCCCGGTACCTCCGCATCAACCGTAGTTTCATTCTGCACGACTCCAACACTAGTATTAGCGGCGTTTGACTCGACCCTTTTATCAGTCTGAGCCTCTTTTCTAAGACAATCACGTACAAGATGTCCATTTTCTTTACACCCGAAACATTTCATGGAATTCGTTGTGACATAAATCACATAAATGAAACTTTCATGACTAAAATTTAAAGTCAGATCCAACTCTTCAGTGTTGTCTTTTAAAATCATATAGACATAGCGTCGGAAGGACACCACATGTTTCAGCAGGGAAGACTTGCTCCCAATTGCAATCATTTTTATTGTCGAAACTAATTTGCCATAACGCGACAGCATTTCCGCCAAAACCTCATTTGTTATAAATGGAGGCACATTTGATAACGTTACACGTTTCAACGGGGCTGAAAGGGGAAGCACCTGAGTGAAAATTCCATTAATTTCTACACCTGTTTCCGCCAGTTGATTAACCAATTCAATCGTCTTAACAAATATAACAACGGCACTATTCATCC
>NW_015507622.1:84115-85535 GCF_001515645.1 Sinocyclocheilus grahami
GACATGAGGGTGAGTAATTAATGACAGAATTTTCATTTTTTTGTTTCCACATTTATCAGAGGATCGAGAAGGAGAAATTACTGGAAGATCACAACCAGCTGAAGCTCGGCATAGAGGATGTACGTCAGAACCTCTCAGGCCTTTGTCAGAGCCTCTGTATGGACGCCTCGCCACAGTCCGAACAGCTGCAAGCGCTGGCCAGGTACGTCTCCTCCGACTGTCCCACCTCCGTCCTCCTCACCCCCATGGCCTCTCCTACCCTGGCTGGCCCAGACCAGGACACCCATGGGAACTCCACCCTGGACACCTTTCTTGCAGACACATGTCCTGAAGGAGACACAGTAGCACTCAGCTTGCCCACTGCCTTCCTGCAAGACAACGTTCAGACCACTGTTTCAAATCCAGCTCCATGATGTACAACAGAGCAAAGCAGCTTGGGAATGGTCTGATATTTCATTTTTACTCAGGTGCTTACCTTTCTGCTGCCGTCAGTTACACTTTTGAGCATGACTTTCTTTGTAGGAGCACTTTCATAATGTTTCCAAGTATGGACGTGACTACATTTGCACTATTAACAGGAGTTCCATATGGAAATGCTATATGGATGCATACGGATATGCCTTTCATTCCTTGTTTGCTGTATAGAGGTCATTCCTGTTATGCCACACATTTTGAACTCTGAAACTTAAAAAAATAAATATGCTTGTGTTGCAATTTTAAGTATTTCAGAAATATGTTCTGCTAAGCTCAGGCTCATAAGGTGTTAATTATATAATTGTAAATAATTGTTTAATTACAGATCGATAGTTAGCTCAAGTTAATTTTGATATTTTTAACCATGTTTTGATATTTTGATTCTATCATACCCATTTTTTAAAAATCTTGTCCAACAGGGAGGAATATTTTAAAGACAAACTAATAGCACAAGACATCAACAGATTCTTTGAATTAATTGCTAATACTTTAACATGTATATGATGTATGATTTCCCACCAAAAATGTCACTTCCTGGACAATCGTGTCATTAAAGAACTGGCTTTTGTTAGTTAAAGGGATTTTTCAGCAGATTAACAGTGTGGAAAGTAATAGTGAAGACAAAGGAAATATCGATAAAAAGATAAACAATGTAACCAAGTTTGGTTTAAATATTTTGAATAAAGAAAGAAAAGCACTTGGAATATTTCTTAATAAATTGACTTTTTATGCTTTTTAGTTTATTAATTGTAATACTGTCATGAAAGAAAACTAATATGACTTTAATCTGCAACAATTGTCAATTTTATATTTCTATTCAAATATAAACTTTTGAAAATGTACTACATAACAGGAATGACCCCTGGATTAATTTCCAGCCCTAGCATTAATTTCGTGTACACTGCCACAAAGGACAATCATTGTAATTCTCTTTATTATATTAATG
>NW_015507623.1:0-765 GCF_001515645.1 Sinocyclocheilus grahami
TGCTGGTTTGTGTGGGTTTATGCTTGTGTTGTGCTGGTTTGTGTGTGTTTATGTGTTTTGGGCATCTGCAGAGCCGGATAAGAACTGTATTGGCCGATCTGAGCTCATAGCTCTCCAGTGATGGTCTGTTAACGTCCAGCTATTTAATGAAGTGCTGGAGAGCTGGATTCAGACTGGAAACAGGCCACGTGTTTCCGCTGAAGACAAACATCTCTGTCTCTGTCTGACCGACTGACTATGTGCCATTCTTATCATCCAGTCCAGCCACTGATGCTTTGACGACCGGTCAATGATCTTCAACCTTAGAGCAGGCCTGATCCAAACCAAAACACCAAGATACTTCACTTTCACTGCGGGAAATATGTTGAGTAATGGTAATGTGTCCATCGCAGTGTTATTTTAGTATCACTTATATACTATTACTAGTTTTGGTAATATTTAGAGTTAATTATTTAGTTTCTTATTTTAATATATATATATATATATATATTATGTCTAAAATATTTTTTAATGTGCCTATAGTTTTTATTAAGCTTTAGTTTTTAGTTTCAGCTTATTTAGTTTCAGTTATTTTAGGACTTTAACACTGACTAAATGAAAGTGAGAAACAAAATTTTTTATGTTTTAGGTTTTTTATGGTTTTTATTTTAGTTATCAACAATAACGCTTGTCCAAACACTTGTGCACATGTGATATAATTTTTTTTATATATTTTGTTTAATTATTTTTCAGGATTCACAGATGAATAGAAAGTTCAAAAGAACA
>NW_015507623.1:1098-2362 GCF_001515645.1 Sinocyclocheilus grahami
TCTTGATTTTTCCCTCCGTGTTCCTGCTCAAATGTCAACCAGCCGTAAACAAATTAACGTCTTTTATAAATCTAAGTCTATAATAGGATATGTGTTATTCTTCTGCTTTCAGACAGGCGGGTTTAAAATAAAATAAAATAATGAAACAAAAGTGTATAAAATAAACACTTAAATTTCAACCAGCCATAAATGATTGAAAGTCTTTTTATAAATCAAAGTCTATAATAGGAGATCTGTTATTCTTCTGTGTTCAGTCAGATTTAAAATAAATTAAGTTTTTTAAATCAATCTTCAAACAAAACAAAATTACATCTAATATATAATAATGAAACAAATAAAATAAAATAAAACAAATGCTTAAATGTCCCCATAAGTAAATGAAAGTCATTTTATTAACCAGAGTCTGTAATAGAAGGACGGTTATTTCTCCTGAGCTCTGTTTATTGTGTAGTTTGTGATTTCAGTCTCGTCCGAATCCTGTGAGAATCAGAGAAATGACAAAAGCATCTTAAGTAGAGCGCTTGACAGTCCGACAGCCAAAGCAACACATTTAATGGCTTTATAATGTGACATCCAGAGGAAAACATCGCTGTGAACAGAGAGGGACTGAATGCGGATGTTAACAAAAGACGGGAAAACTAAAATCTCCTAAAAGAGACAGCAGATAATTAAAATGCAAATTGAATGTGTTGCTTTAGATGTACAGTGCTGAGATGAACATGGCCATTTGAGTGCAGTTTGCTGAAAATAAAGCACTACAGCGTTCCCTATCAAACCCGTTTGAAAAGGAAATTTGCTGACAGACTATTAAAGAGAGAGATGCTTACATAAACATGCTGCATTATTAAACGCGACTCTTTAGCCATCAATAATTCCATGTGTTTGCAGGAAAACAGAACATGTTTTGGTAGATCAAATATACATACATGCATACAGTATTTTCTGTTTCTGGATATGTGCATTACTCATTTCTGTGGATTAAACAAACAGAACGTGATCCGAAGCGTCTGACCTGCAGGATTCACGGACATTTCCCATCATTCTCCTGTAATCTCCTCTATAAACTGTTTATTCATTATTGTGCGATTCAAACCAACACATTCATCAAGGACAGAGACCATTGAGAGCCAGTATGTTCTTTTTGCTAATATAATTTCAAGAAATGTTCTTAATGTTCAAGAAAATCAAATCTGAGCTGATGGCTCCCTGGATGGATGGCTGGCCCATCACAGAACTAAACTAAACTAAACTAAAAATTAAAATT
>NW_015507623.1:2372-5516 GCF_001515645.1 Sinocyclocheilus grahami
AAATTAAAATTAAAATTAAAATTAAAATTAAAATTAAAATTAAATAATATAAAATACCCTAGGATCACAGGGATGCTGGATTCTATTTAATAAAGAAATTATTAAATAAAGAAAGAAAGGAATACATAAATAATCCATTCATCAATCAATCAATCAATCAATCAATCACAGGGCAATAATAATACAAAATGCTATATACACTGCAAAAAAATATTTTCTTAGTATGTTTTGTCTTGTTTTCTAGTATAAATATCTAAACTTTCTTGAATCAAGATTACTTTACTTGACAAGTAAAATGATTTAAAATATTAAGTCGTGATTTCTAAAAAAAAGATGATCAAAATGTTGTTAGTTTTTGCTTTGCTTAATGGGGTAAGAAAAATAATCTTAATTCAAAGCTAAATAAGATAATTTTTCTTGCCCCATTGGCAGATAGTTTGCTTGTTTAAGGCAAAAACACAATATTG
Organism: Sinocyclocheilus grahami; assembly: GCF_001515645.1. NCBI lineage: Eukaryota > Metazoa > Chordata > Actinopteri > Cypriniformes > Cyprinidae > Sinocyclocheilus > Sinocyclocheilus grahami. The sequence continues at coordinate 2,840 of NW_015507623.1, forward strand.
AGATTTGTTTTACAGAAAACAAGACATAATATATTTTTTACTTATACTAATTGTAATTTTACTTGTACAGTAAATTCATCTTGATTCAAAATTTTTTAGATATTTATACTAGAAAACAAGACAAAAATACTAAGTAAGAGAATACATTTTTTGCAGTGTAAACACACACACACACACACACACACACACACACACAGATAAAAAGTAAAAATACAATATGAAATTTAATCAAATCAAATTTATAAATAAAATAAATACAATAAATCCATCACAGGAATAATAAAGTAATGTAGTTAAAATAAAATGAAATAAAAAATTTATTGGATTTAAAATGAAAATAAAATGAAATTTAAAAGCAGAGACGGAGGGGAATGCTGTGTGTCGGCACAGATTCAGACTCACATGTGTTAACGACTCCTGCTGCAGCGTTTGAGCTGTTTTCTCTCTCACTTTGGTTTCTTAGTGATGTGACTGATGGTGTTGTGATCTCTGCTCAGTTTGCAGTCTCTAATGTTTCAGCTTATGGTGATTTTATGAGGCCGTTACACAAAGTGTTGCTGTGAAACGGCAGAATAAACTGATTCAAATTTCATTTCAGGAATGGCTCACAACTTGAGATTCTTGGATCAGGATTCTTGGAGATTTTTGCAGGCTAAATATTTGAACAAACATGAGGCTTTTAAAGTTTAATCATGTGAGAGAAAGATCAGAAGTGTAAACGCTCAGAGAAGCCAAGCAAACATCTGTGTCCCTTGTGAATGAATGTGTACTGAACACATCTGCTCTCAAACACAAGACGACACGCACTCATTCAACACATGTTCCTGCTCTGATTCAGTCACGGTGATCTAAAGCAAAACATGTTTGTCCTCGGAAGCTTTCATTATAATAGCAGTGTTACTTTGCCATAGTAAATTATTTTAAAATTATTTGTTAGCTAGAATATTTGTGGTTGTCATTTGGAGATGATTTATCCTCCCCCTCTGCAATCAAATGTGGCGTTCCACAGGGCTCTCTGCTGGGCCCAATTTAGTTTTTTTTTTACTTATATGTTACTATACCTCTTGGAATCGCAGTTCAGAAACATCATATACATTTTCACTGCTATGCTGATTATTTACAGTTACATTTATTATTACAATCCAGTGATCTGACAAGCTTTGATGTCCTCCGAGCTTGGCTAGGTGATATAAAAATTTGATGACATAATTTTCTGCAATTTAATAGTGATAAAACTGATATATCTATCTATCGATCTATCTATCTATCTATCCACACAACCCTATATAGGTCAAGCAGTTTGGAGAATGGATGGATTGTTTTATTTAAAAAAAAATTTTTATCGAATGTTAAACAGTGTTAATTGTTATCTTTTTAGTGTTAGTTAACAACAACAGCACTGGTTCAGTTTCCGTTGTGTGTAAAGCTGCTGAGCACAGCATATATTTGTCACAGATAGTGTCATTGTGTTGTTGTTAATGATCCGGCAGGTTGGCTGTTGTTTGTTGTAATGTCAGTAATCGTGTCGTCGTCTGCTGGAGTTCAGCACCTCTCATCCACATAATGAATTTCTCTTGACTTTGCTTTGTCGAACACAAACGTGTGCTAAAAATAACTCATTAAGCCCTTGGGATGACTGACTGTTGCCACGTTTGTGTTTCCCAGTGAATATCTGGATAAATTATTCTCCTGTTTCTGGTTGAGATGTAAATGAGCGAATTGATGCAGGAGCAAAAACATCAAACCTCAATTAGACTATAAATGCATGAAAGGGAAGCAGCACCTTTCTGTTCTAATGACTTTTTTGCACTTTAAAGTAAATGGATCAAATGCCAGAGTACGTCCTCAAAGATGCGTGCGGCTTCAAAGACACGCGTCGCGGTATTAGTGTGATTTGTATGGAAACAGATTGTGCCAGATGATTGATCAAAGGAGCAATTCACCTCGATATCTGTCGAGATTACTCAAGCCTCTGTACGCTGTTGCATTGTAAAGACTGTCTGTTGTCTGATGTGTGGAAATAATCAGCATCTGCAATAGTGTTCCACAGAAAAAAAATTAAACTTAAATGAGTAAATAAGGACCCAATGTGATTGTAGTTTGTGACCGTACAAGCAAAGATACTGAAATGTGACGTTTTATTTGTTCTTCACATGTAGCCTGGTCTCTGGTTCTTGCATTTTTGCGCTGAACTGTTTTAACAGCTACTGGCTCTCTAGAAAGGATCCATGTGGAATAGATTTATAAATCCTACAGTGAACAAGCTGTTTGGAGAATGGGTGGATTATTTTATTTTATTTTATTTTTAATGTAAGTTTTATATTTGTATATATATATTTGTTTTTTAATATTTCTGTAATATTTTTTTATATATATTTTATTTTAAATATATATTTTTCTTTTTATAAAATATATATTTTACATTTTACATTTTTTACATTTTTTATTATTTTTAACATTTGTTTTTATTTATTTTAATACATTTGTTCATATATTTATTATTTTATTTTTAATTTAATTTAAATATTAATTTAATATTAATATTTAATACGTGGACCAAGCAGTTGGAGAATGCTTGGATGTAAGTTTTCCTCTTATTGTTCTTCACTGCAGTTTTCACGCTCAGCGTCATTGAACAGCTGTGATCTACACACACACACACACACACACACACACA
>NW_015507623.1:6327-14804 GCF_001515645.1 Sinocyclocheilus grahami
AGTCATTCCGCTCAAGGACGTCTGTGTTTATTTGATTAACAATAAGAGGATTCGTGCTTCCGTGCAGAGCGATGAGACGGGAGGGAGGGATGTGTTCGATGCATGATTGTGATGCTCTCTGTCTGTTCTCTTCACAGCGCCTCCTACCGTCCGGATCGTGCACTCAGGTCACGCGTGTAACGTGGAGGAGGAGCGTTACTCTGAGAGGGTTTACACCATCCGAGAGGGAGAGACACTCGAGCTTACCTGCCTGGTCACCGGACATCCACGACCACAGGTGAGAAAGAAGAGCATTACTGACCAATCACATCCTGAACACGCAGATGATCAAAACCAATAAGGGTGCACCGATATATCGGCCGATAATCGGTATCGACATATAATCGGTATATGCTGTCAATCAAAAGGAGGTGGAAATATGTGTCAGATTGCAATTTATGTGTGAAGGAAATGCCTCTAGGATTTAGGGTTGCCAAAGTAAACACTATTATAATGCAATCTCACTTTAAAAATAGTGTAGTTAACGCAGGTTCTATTTGACTCTATGAAGCACCTGTAGTTTAAAGGGACAGTTCACCCAAAAATGTTGGCATTTTTACTCACCCTCAAGTTGTTCCAAACCTGTATGACAAAAGAAGATATTTTAAAGAATGTTAGTAACCAAATAGTTGATGGTAGCCATCAACTTGGACAAAATACTATGGAAGTCAATGGCTACCGTCAACTTTTTGGTTACTAATATTCTTCAGAATATCTTCTTTGGTGTTCAGCAAAAGAAAAAAAAATCATACAGCTTTGCAACAATGTGAGGATGAGTAAATTATGACAGAATTTTCATTTTTGGGTGAACTGTCCCTTTAAATCATGGTTGCCAGGTCCACAATTTACCCCATCACAAAATATAATTTGTAATGCGCCTCCCATTCAATAATAGCAAAGATCTTTGTGCTTTGTGACTTCTGATAAGAAACAAAAATCTCAGCTTTCAAATCCTGTACATTTTATCACAAATTTCAAACACTAAATGCCATTTTGATGTTTAAACGTGGTACTAATAATAATTATTATTAGTCTATAATATAGTATATAATTAATAGTTTAAGAATAGTTTAATAGCAAGTTATAGTGTGAAATAAACATGAATGATCATCAGAAGGTGTTGAAAGATACATCTTACTGAAATGAATCATGTCTCGTGTAATCCATCAAGTGTTTCAATTGCTGATAAAACAGCTTGTGATCAATATGTCACTTAACGTTGCATTTAAGTAATTCAGTGTTTACAACTGGTTAATTAGCTATACAAACACTAGCGGGAGCTTATTTCCTGTTAATGATATATGTATATTTAAAGAAATCTGACATGAACAAGTTTTTTATGAAACTACCTTATGTGCAGTTGAGTTGTATTCAAACATATCGGTTTTTATTTGAGTGTGATTATTATATCTATATTTAAATATAACAGTTTGGGCTCTGTTGTTAATTTTATTCTCTAAGATTATAGTAATGTTTACAGCATTAGTTGGGAGATATTTTTTTCTCCTTAAGAAAGCTAAACTATTGGTATCGGCTGATGTCATTCTGAATAATCGGTTATCGGTATTTTTGGAGATATTTTGTATCGGTGCCTCCCTAATAACCATCATTACTGAGACACTTTGTGTAGTGCTTCATGAGAACATTTAAAAGCATTTAAAAACTTGCACACCTCTTCAAATGCGGATGATTGATTAATACAATTTGTTTGCTTGAGGCATTACTGCATGAAAGTAATCGATTAGTTGGTGAGTCAGTGTTTACTTTGTGTAAATGATGTGGCATGCAGAAGACAGTATATGAGAAGAGAATGAGACATGATGCTGTATGTGTTGTCATGAACATGCAGGAACTTTTCATGGTCACCTGATTAGTTTGGTTGGTTGGCTATAATGTGTTTTGTGAACATAACCCATTTAGTTTTAGCCTACATTTGCATAATTGCAGATATATTTGGCAAGGTCGTTTTTACGACTTTTTTTTCTGAAATGTTATGTTTTCATAATGCAAATGAGGCATTATCTAAATATAAATGCATTCATTTGCATACATTTCTGAACAGAAATCTGAACATTGGTTCAAAATTCTTGTTACATTTTGTTGGCAAGGTTTTTCCAGAAGGGATTTTGGATTTCTATTTTTATCACTCCATAAATCAGAAAATACTGTCAACAGACAGAAAACAAATACAGTTTCACCAAGTTTTAGGAGTAAAATGTTATATAACTCTGCACAAATGATATATGAACAAACCCCTCAGTATAGAGGGGAATAAAACACTTATTTTGTAGCACCAATAATTCTACTGTTCACTACATTTTGTTACTCTTCTAATTATTAATTTAGCAGCTAATAAATCAGAAGCACATTCCCATGAAATAATAGCTTAATTTTGCATAATTTTGCACAAAAAATAAAAGTGATAGTCATATTGTTATCCTTACATTAATGTAATTTTTGTCAATTCCTCTAGTAAAAATAATTCATTGTAATTGAAGTATCCATCAGTATTCATAAAGTAAATATACAAAGTGTTTTTAAAAAGATATTCATTAAAACTCTTTTAGTTAGTTGACTGATATGCATTAATAAATAAATCTAACAGTTCCCTAAAGTCTAACCTTTAGAATGCATCATTATGAATTGAGGTACAGTGAACTTTCTGAGTTTAATTAAGTGTTTGTATTGCATGTATTGCAGCTGAAATGATTGGCTGATCATCATGGATCACTGTAATCAGACTCTAAATGTGTCTAAAGTTCAGCATACTGTCACGAATCTCTGGAGTTTAGACGTGAGGGAATATGTGTGTGTTCATCCGCTCGACTGTACAGTATTTCTCAGCTGAATATGACCGCACAACTAACCGTATAAACGCTGCTAACCCAGAATAAATCCATTCGCGGGGCCAGATCAAGCGGAAGGGCTTTTTTTTGGCTCGGTTGACAGATCTGATGCGATGTTGGACAGCAGAGGAACTTTATACTGCTGCATTCCAGTATTCAGACTCAAGATTAGACCGTTACACATACAGAATTCTAGAATTCTTTTTTGCAAATGTTAAAATGACATTTTTATGCAACATTTTTTGATGTTCAAAGGGCAAATACCATCTGGCTTTTTGGACCCTTACATTGTTTTTTATTATTATTATTTTTTTATTATTTTATATTTTATTTTATTTTGTTGTGTTTTAATTTTATTTAATTTTATTTTATTTAATTGTATTTTTCATGCTGTGATAAAAGTGCAAATTAACAGTTTTTGAGTCAATTCTGATTTTTTCTGAGTTTTTCCTGATAATTTGCATAAGTCCCTGCTTATTGTAATGCAGTTTTTATGCAACATTTTGTGTTGTTCTGCATTTGGGCTCCTGATTATTTTATTTTATTTTATTTTATTTTATTTTATTTTATTTTATTTTATTTTATTTTATTTTATTTTATTTTATTTTATTTTATTTTATTTTATTTTATTTTATTTTATTTTATTTTATTTTATTTTATTTTATTTTATTTTATTTTATTTTATTTTATTTTATTTTATTTTATTTTATTTTATTTTATTTTATTTTATTTTATTTTATTTTATTTTATTTTATTTTATTTTATTTTATTTTATTTTATTTTATTTACCATCTATCCATTCATCCCACACATGCAAAAATCAGTTAAACAAAAAATTAAATTGGATGCAAATGTTTTACACAACAATCCTAACATATATAATTAAAAACAAAGGTCTAAATTAAACTTTATGCTGATAGCTAGATAATTGTATTGGCCATTAATATTTACTTTTTTATTTAAATCGTATTTTTTCATGATAAAGTCATTTTTGGCCAACTGACAAATAAAGGTAATCCTGCATGTTTTCCGCTCGCTTGTCTGTCTGTGAAATGCTGCATCATAAAGCGGCTGAAATGCGCTGTGATTCAGCTGCTCGTTCAGTCTCTAGACACACAGACTCTGTGTTAGGCTGCAGTTCCTGAAACGCTGGCAGCAAACGAGCAGGTTTTATTTCTCTCTGAGCGAGCGCCAGAAGCAGCTCAGAGTCTCAGCAATGATTGATATTAAGATATTAAAAACATGACAAACATCTGTCAAATCATGTGCTCAACCGCTGCTCTTCGACCAGAAAGTGTTCAAGAGGTCAAATCTTGGAGCATTTATTCCCCCATCATGTCCACTTTTGTTTGTTTGTTTATATTTAATCTTGTTTTATTATTTAGATCACTTTTACACTTTATTTGACCCTTAATTAAAGAGCAAGATAATTATACTAAAATACAGAACATATCTAAATGTAGGTCAGAGTTCTAAAAAACAACAACTTATTTTTAAAATAAAACTGCAACAGTTGTCGCATAAGTTGAGTTCTAGAAAATACACATAGTGAAATATATATTTACCGTTAAAGTATTTAAAAAAATAGTTATTAGTTTTCCTTTTTTTGTGTGATGCACGTTTGTCATTTTTATTATTTTTTAAATTCTGATTTTATTTTGTATAAATTTGATCAATTTTAGTACTTCAACCAAAACTTCTTTTCACTTTCCAATTTCAGATTTAACATCAAATGTTATAATATATCTTATTTCGGCTATATTTAAATGAACATGTACAATACTGCAGAAGAGGGACATTAATGCTGTCCATATTAACAGCTTTAATAACTGTTTTCATTAAATCTCCATCTGGTTTAATATATCTTAATCTATTAATATATCTATTGATATACATTCATGGACAATACAGTAATGCACATGCTATAAAACTAAATCTGCTGGGGGGTTTTTTTAATCAAGGTACTAAAATCTAGAAAATATCAAGCAAAATATGGAGATCTGTGGCTGTCATGTTGATTATTTTTATTTCTAACACTAACAGCTGCAGAAAGATGAATGTTTTTATGTTGTACAGTAATTCTGGTGATTTGTGAGCAGCATTCGTCCCAGCTTGATCTTTTACAGAAGTCTCTATTAATTTCGGTTGTGCTTTATTTAGCCGTTTTGCAGGATCTGCTGGACTGGATAAATGAAATGTGATTTGTGGGTGTCCTGGGGATTGACTCTGCCCATTCGCCCTAATTAATATTTAATTCCTCTTTGATCAATGTACAGCCCGTTAATTTGTGGTGGCGGCGGCAGGTATTGATCCCGATATTTCAGATGAAACGTGAAGCCTGTTGAGTTAGTGTGACGCTCCGAAGCTTCATTATAATGCGGGCAGATCAAAGAGTGTCCTCTGAAATCAGATCATTAGGACGGAAGACGTCTGATCCGGTCCAGAGCCTACAGACCGAACCGAGAACTTCACATCAGAAGAGCAGCGTTATCTTTATATACTATATATGTAGGGATTGTGTGTCTGAATACTGTATATAGTATGTTAATATTACATTTTTAATACTAATATTAATTACTTGATAGTAACATATAGTAGTTTTTATTCATTTTTAAAAAATATTGTTTATTTATTTATTTATTAAATGTTGTAGGTTTAGCGATTTTAGTACTTCAACCCAAATTTATTTAATTTAGTTGCCAAGGCATTTACATTTTTTAAATTTTTAATTTTTTCCCCTATATTTAAAATGTATACTATTTTATATTTAAATTGCCAAAAAAAATTATTTTAATATATATATATATATATATATATATATATATTTAAAAATGCATTATATTATATATTATAGTATATTATCCTATACTACTACTACTATATTTTTATATATAGTAAAAAAATAAAATAACATGCATTTTGTATGATCCCTCTTATTTTGGTAAAATAATTAACATTTTGCAGACCACATCTTTATATTTAAAAATATACAAAACACTACCAATATATTAAATATATATGTTTCTACCAATATATATATTTTGGACATTTTAAACATATTTTGCCCTCCATGTATTTCATTTCCAAGGTGAAAAAGACCAATTTTGACATTTAAAGAAAATCTTTATTTGTTAGCTATAACACATGTGAACATATAATATATATATATACAGTATATACATTTTGTAATATTACAATAAATAAAAAAAATTGTTAATTAATTATTAGCTCATTATAAATCTCGTTTTTTTTAATCTAGTACATTATTCAATCCATATTTGCATCTGTAGGCTTTACTGTAAAATTAAACATTTATTGTATTGCCCCTGAAATACATTTTGAAATAAATAAATTAAAATTTCATATATGAATGCTGAAACTAAATACATTGCACAATTTGAGAAAATGGAAACATGCTTATTTTGATTTAATTTAATTTAATTTAATTTTTTAAAATTTTATTTTATTTGACCTGAAATATTTTTTGGAATAGATGTTGATGCATGAAGGTTGAAACTAAATATATTTTCTACTTCAAAATATATATTTAATTGAGCTTCACTGTTACAGCATATACTCTTCTCCATTCATGAGCTTCTCCATTGTATTAAAAAAATCTTTCATATCATTAGAAACCATAAGAGTTTATTTTTCAGAACGTAGTGACGTTTCTCCAAGCGTGGTTTGATCCAGTGCTCATTACAGTGTTGACGGGAATAATAGTGTCACGTTTTCCTTTCAGGAGCAACTCTGTCAATGTCTCGCTGAACTAAAGTAATAATTCACCCAAACGGGATCGTTCTGTCGTCTTTTACTCATCTGGCTTCCTTTCTTCAGGTTTGACGTCGTGACGTTCAGATCAGAGTCATTTTTATAATGAATGTGAGCGCAGATTTAGTCTGTTCCACACAGATTGTGTTACGCGCTTCTTTCATGACATTCAGTCATTTTGGAGCATCTGTTTGAAGAGGAGCAGCGTGAACTTTCTGCTTTCTGCAGTGTTTCACAGAAAAGAGAAAGTCGTGCAGGTTTGAATGAAATGAGGGCGAGTAAATGATGACAGAACGCACATTTTTAGGTGAACTGCCTCTTTAAGTAGTTTGCAAAAATTGTCTCCTGTTGCCGTGTTATTTTGACCTGAGCTTTATGAACACACACACACACACACACACACACACAAACAGACAGACACACACACACGCTCACTCACACACACACACTCACTCACTCACTCACACACACACACACACACACACACACACACACACACACACACACACACACACACACACACACACACACTCATTTTACATGGTAATGTCACACATTCTCAGTCTAAAATACTTATCACAGTCAAATACATAAAGATTAATAAAAAGTAGCTTGATGTGACCCTCATGGTATTTTATTTTATTTTATTTTATTTTACTTTGGTCATGTTCATCACATTCTTGATGAAAGTGCAAATTATGGTTTCGGAGTCAATTCTGATTAATATTTTTTGATATTCTGCAGCTGTGGCCGTTATTCGCTATTCTTGTCGAGGTGACATTGTTGTGAAACGTAAATCTAGGGAGACGTTTTGGATTTTTACTTTAGACATTATTTCCCAGAGGTCTCAATCAAGAAATTGATTATGGTATGTTTTACTAATTCCTTTTTTCTTTTCTTTTTTTCTTTTCTTTAAGCCACTCCCCTAATTGGCAGAGTGACACACCTGTTGCTGATTACAAGAATTTACATGGTAATGTCACACATTCTCAGTCTAAAATACTTATCACAGTCAAATACATAAAGATTAATAAAAAGTAGCTTGATGTGACCCTCATGGTATTTTATTTTATTTTATTTTATTTTATTTTACTTTGGTCATGTTCATCACATTCTTGATGAAAGTGCAAATTATGGTTTCGGAGTCAATTCTGATGAATATTTTTGGATATTCTGCAGCTCTGGCCGTTATTCGCTATTCTTGTCGAGGTGACATTGCTGTGAAACGTAAATCTAGGGAGACGTTTTGGATTTTTACTTTAGACACATTATTTCCCAGAGATCTCAATCAAGAAATTGATTATGGTATGTTTTACTAATTCCTTTTTTCTTTTCTTTTTTTCTTTTCTTTAAGCCACTCCCCTAATTGGCAGAGTGACACACCTGTTGCTGATTACAAGAATGTTTAAAGCGTTGTTTGGTACTGCTGTTCTTGATGTCTGATGAAGGCCTTGATAACGGCCGAAACTTCATTTTAATCATAAAGTTTTCATGTCTTCAAGAGTGAGTGCTGCACCTTTTTCAATTGATAAGGCTTTTTGATTTTTGGTTGCACCTCCTCTCAGTAATTTTCGTTATTCTTGTGTTCTCATTCTGATCACATATTCCTGCACTGCAGTTTTATGTTTTACATATTTTCATATGGACTCTCAGTAAATGTTCTGGTGTATGTAACGCTGTGATATGTTTGCAAAAATTGTCTCCTGTTGCCGTGTTATTTTGACCTGAGCTTTATGAACACACACACACACACACACACACACACAAACAGACAGACACACACACACGCACACTCACACACACACACACACACACACTCAC
>NW_015507623.1:15420-32629 GCF_001515645.1 Sinocyclocheilus grahami
TATTTTATTTTATTTTATTTTATTTTATTTTATTTTATTTTATTTTATTTTATTTTATTTTATTTTATTTTATTTTATTTTATTTTATTTTATTTTATTTTATTTTATTTTATTTTATTTTATTTTATTTTATTTTACTTTGGTCATGTTCATCACATTCTTGATGAAAGTGCAAATTATGGTTTCGGAGTCAATTCTGATTAATATTTTTTGATATTCTGCAGCTGTGGCCGTTATTCGCTATTCTTGTCGAGGTGACATTGTTGTGAAACGTAAATCTAGGGAGACGTTTTGGATTTTTACTTTAGACATTATTTCCCAGAGGTCTCAATCAAGAAATTGATTATGGTATGTTTTACTAATTCCTTTTTTCTTTTCTTTTTTTCTTTTCTTTAAGCCACTCCCCTAATTGGCAGAGTGACACACCTGTTGCTGATTACAAGAATGTTTAAAGCGTTGTTTGGTACTGCTGTTCTTGATGTCTGATGAAGGCCTTGATAACGGCCGAAACTTCATTTTAATCATAAAGTTTTCATGTCTTCAAGAGTGAGTGCTGCACCTTTTTCAATTGATAAGGCTTTTTGATTTTTGGTTGCACCTCCTCTCAGTAATTTTCGTTATTCTTGTGTTCTCATTCTGATCACATATTCCTGCACTGCAGTTTTATGTTTTACATATTTTCATATGGACTCTCAGTAAATGTTCTGGTGTATGTAACGCTGTGATATTAGCGGTATTGATGCGGTGGTGAGTCTGGTGAGTGGCCGTAAACCACTTTTAGACACATTTCCTGCACAAGCACCACGATGCAAAAAGCAAACAAACATTTAAGAGGCAAAGTGTGGCGTTTGGAGAGCAGTAATTTCAGCAGGTCGCGAGAGAGATTTACTCAGCATGCGTGTGTTGGCATGCATTGGCAGAATCATGCAGATCGCAAACAGCATCTCAATTAGAGCCTCGGGCGGATCTAGCATCTATTTGACTCAACGTCAGGACCCTCCATTCCCACTGGACCCTTCAGCAGATCCTTCCCTTAAAGAGCTGAAGATGCTCACAGTGTGATTGAGACACCTGTTACACACAATTTAAAGGAGTAGTTCATCCATACATGAAAATGTGCTCACCCATCCGAGATGTAGTTGAGTTTGTTTCTTTGGAGAAATGTAGCACTGCATCAGTGTCTCAGCAATGGATGCTCTGCAGTGAATGGGTGCCGTCAGCATGAGAGTCCAAACAGCTGATAAAAACATCACAATAATCCACAAGTAATCCACAGCACTCCAGTCCATCAGTTAACATCTGGAGAAGACAAAAGCTGAAAAAAATCCAGCATTAAGACGTTTTTAACTAAAATACGATCCATAATCCATAATGATTCCTACAGTTTGTCTTCTCAAGACGTTAATTGATGGACTAGAGTGGTGTAGATTGGTCAGCAAAAGATAGAATGTATATTTATGTAGATATAAATATTTTCAAAGCACTTTTTATTTAACTTCTTTTGGACTGATGCATGCAACACCCGATGAGTGGCATTAAACAGCTTGAAAGATCAAAGACCATTTTTAATATAACTCTGACTGGATTCGTCTGAAAGAAGAAAGTCATGTACACCTAGGATGACTCGGGGGTGAGTAAAACGCAGCCTAATTTTCATTTTTGAGTGAACTAACCCTTTAATACTTTAAAAAAATCAAGGATGCATTAAATTGATCAAAAGTGCCAGTAAAGACATTTGTAATGTTACAAAAGATTTATATTTCAAATAAATGCTGTTCTTTTGAACTTTCTGTTCATCTGTGAATTCTGAAAAAAAAAATGCTTCACGTTTTCTGCAAAAAAATGTCTTTCTTGAGCAGCAAATCAGCAAATTAGAATGATTTCTGAAGGATCATGTGACACTGAAGACTGGAGAAATGATGCTGAAAATTCAGCTTTGATCACATAAATAAATTTAAGTTTAACACATTCACATAGAAAACAATATTTTTGATCAAATAAATGCCGCCTTGTAACCCCACAGTTATCCATATCTTAATTTTATACAAATATATTGTGTATGCATTGATTAGTAATAATTTCTATTATCCTGTTTAAATGGAATGGCCATTCTTTCTATAATTCTGTTTGGAGTCAAAATGACATGATTCACCTTTAACTGCAAACCAGCAATATAGTATACATTGATGCAGTGAAGCGTCAGGAACTGAGAGATCCCGTATAAATGTGAATATATGAGGATGCTGAATCTGCTGAGGCTGCAGGAAAGAAACTCTGTGTTTTAATGGGGATGAAGTGACGAAGCGATGAACTTATTAAACTCCCACAGTCCCTTTCTCAACTCTTATGACGTGAGATTTATCCCCTACCTTGAATCATTGTAACTGTGTGTTTTGAAGGCCTGTTCATTTTCTAATTTTCTCTCAGCAGTTTGACAAGCACCTTTATATATTTCAGAAATACAAGCAGGGTTTGTTTTTTTGGCTTTCCTTCGGCTGGGTTTCCGGCAGAAGCTCGTCTTTGTTGAATCTTCTCACAGAGATCACAGCCGACTCGATTCATATTCACGACAACACCTCAGTTTGAAATGACTGTCAGATTAATCAGAAAGCACCAACAGCGAGGATTTAGAGTCTGTCTGTCCTCTCCGGCTCCGGCTTTCACACAGAAACACAACGTTGTGTGTTAAATACTCAAACACTCGCTCACGTGGCTTCAGAGATCAAATGGAGCTATCCCTGTGTTTAATTACAGTACCATAGAAAACTGTTATGTTTGTGGAGTTTAACATGTCTGTTTGAAAGAAGTCTCTTCTGCCCACCAGGGCTGCATTTATTTGTTCAAAAATACAGTAAAAATTGTAAAATATTATTACAAATTAAAACAGTCACATCACCTTTATTTATATAGCGCTTTTAACAATACAGATTGTGTCAAAGCAACTGAACAGCATTAATTAGGAGAATAGTGTGTCAATAATGCAAAATGACAATAGTAAACACTCATTTTTCAGTTAAAGGCAGTTCATCATTGAATTCAGTGATGTCATCATCCAGCTCAGTTCAGTTTAAATAGTATCTGTGCAATCATTTGCAATCATGTCAACGATATCACTGGAAATTAAGTGTCCCCAACTAAGCAAGCCAGAGGCGACATCGGCAAGGAACCAAAACGCCATCGTTGACAGAATGGAGAAAAAAACTTGGGAGAAACCAGGCTCAGTCGGGGGGACAGTTCTCCTCTGACCAGATGAACCAGCAGTTCAATTCCAGGCTGCAGCAAAGTCAGATTGTGCAGAGGACTCATCTGGTTCCTGTGGTCTTGTCCCGCAGAAATGTACGGAAAAATCAATTTAAGACGTAATAAAACAGACGATGAACACTATTTTCTGATGAACACTATTAAAACGGCTGTTTTCTATGTGAATATCTGTATTTCAGCATAATTTCTCCAGTATTCAGTGTCACTTGATCTTCAGAAATCATTCTAATATGTTGCTCAAGAAACATTTCTGATTATTATCAATGTTGAAAACAGTTGTGCTGACCAATATTTTTGTTGAAACCGTGATACATTTAATTTTTCAGAATTCACAGATGAATAGAAAGTTCAAAAGAACAGCATTTATTTGAAATATAAATCTTTTGTAACGTTGTAAATGTCTTTACTGACACTTTTGATCAATTCTGTGTCCTTGATGAATAAAAGTATGAATTTCTTTTAAAGAAATTAATCTTACTGACATTGTATAGACTGAAAAGCAATAGAAACATTTTTCAGTAAAAAAATTGCTAGTAAATTTGACAAACAATTACAAAGAAACAGAAAGTAACGCATTGAATTAAATGTAACATTTTAAAGTAGAAAACCTGAAATGGCATTATATACAGTGTATTTATAACCTTGCACAATCTGCTATATATTTATGTGATGGTGTTAGTTGGTCTGATTTATATTATGCTGTTATATCCATTTCAGGAGCTGTAACCCTCATTCTGCAAAAACATAAGTATCATAAATTTGAATCTACAGCCACAATGTCAGTTTTATTATTTGGCTCCAGGCTGAAACAGTCTGAAATATTGTGTATCAGTTCACATTAAGATGATCTTATTGCCCCCATAAATGTTTGTCTTCTGTTTAGTGTTTTAAACCAAGATCAGTTATTGATTTGATAGAATAAGATACTCGATAGGTTGTGAATTGCAGTCAGTGTTTCAATGCTTTGTTTGTAAGGTCACTGAATTTAAACAGAGCCTACAAACAAATAGCCTGAGGTTAAATTTATGGCACTAATGAGTTGGGTGGCCCGAATCACACAGACTGACAAAAACAGATCCTCCCTCCCCGTGTCCCGTCTTTCCCAAGATCCCTTGACTGGGACACTAAATCCTCATCAGATCCTCCCCTTGGTTCTACAGGAACACAACGGTTAATCTCTGTCGCGATGGCGAAATAAAGTGAATGTCAGCGTGTGGTATCACCTTGTCACTTCGCAGAACACGTGGGGTCTTAGCACGCTAGCTAAATTGACACTGGCATTGTCGAGACGAAATGGCGAGGAGCGGCTCCCAGAGGACTCGTGCTGGCATTTGTTTGACAAACGAGTGACTGTGACATAGTGCCACACAGCATCTTTACACAAACGGCTGTAGAAAGATGCGACTTCAACTGAAAATGTCACACGTGCTGAGGATCGAGTGCTGGCTGCATTTAAAAAACACTGGAAACAAATGGTTTCCAAGACATTCCATTAATACGTTTCTCACAAATCTCATCCGTGCTTGTGAAAGTTGTTGCTTTTGATTGCTAAATGAGTCGCAGATAGTTGAGAACACTTGTGACAAAAGAAAAAAGCATCTAAAGTGTAAACAGCAAGTTTAATGCGCAGCATGATTCATTGTTTTCAAGGTCGGGTCGTTGAAGTTCAAGTCTCAGTGTTTATTGGTGCATCCGTGTTTATTTCAGACCTGCGTTCCAGATTTCTGTAGACTAACAAGCTTTGACTTGCAGAGTTTTGATGCTCAGGCTGATGGTACGTCTTGTGTGGGTGGTTTATAGTCACACGCTGTCTGGTCGTATAAAGCGATGCGCAAAATAGCAAGACACACAGGAGAATAGGGTACAAATTTTAACTAATAGATGTCTCTGTACTTTCCCTAGTTAAATAAACACTGTACAATAAGACAATTGTTTTGTATAACAGATTTTCTGAAATGTTATGTTTAAATACGCAAATGAGGCATTATTTAATGAAATATGCACTAATTTGCTTTAAATTTACAGAACAGACATCTGAACATTGGTTTAAAATTCTTGTTTGATTTTGTTGATATATTAGAGTTAAAGGTTTTCATAGAAGGGATTTTGGATTTCTCTTTTTATCATTCCATAAATCAGAAAATACCACAGGCAGACAGAAAAAAAGCATTTCAGCTACGTTTTAGAAGTAAAATGTTAAATATATATCAATTTAATGTTATATGAACAAACCCCTCAGTAAAAATCTTCAGAATACAGAGAGGAATCAAACTCTAAAATGTGGTGCATGTAAGAGCTGCTGAAGTAGGGAAAAAACTTTCAAAAGTATGCATTGGAATTAAAATCTAGCCTATAGGCGCAAATAGATCAAGTGCAATAAACAAACACTTAAATGTGTATTTTGGATTTTTTCTTTCCAATAGTTTGAACATTGGTTTAAAATACTTGTTGACATATTAAAGGTTTTTCCAGAGGTGATTATGCATTTCTCTTTTTATCACTCTATGAATTAGAAAATACAGTCAACAGAAAAAAAAAACATTTTCACCATGTTTAATAAAATGTCAAATATATGTCAAACTAATGTTATATGAACAAACCCCTCAGTAAAAACCTTCAGAATATAGAGATGAGTAAAACTCTAAAATTTGGTGCATGTACAGGTGCATCTCAATAAATTAGAATGTCATGGAAAAGTTCATTTATTTCAGTAATTCAACTCAAATTGTGAAACTCGTGTTGCTGAAGTGGAGAAAAAACTTTTAAAGTTATGTATTGTCATAGAAATCTATAGACGCAAGTAGTTAAAGAGTCTTAAATAAACACTTAGATGTTTTCTTTCCACTACTCTGAAAGAAGACATGTTATGGAACCATAATTGACCAGTGCACAAAGAAAAACAATGATTTTTGCTATAGTGTCTTGTCTTGATCTGTGGTGTTTGTTCAGCAAAGTTGGGTTGAAGTCTGTTTCTAAAAGGCCATTTTAGCTGTATTTCGTGAAAAGCCTTCATAGATCTAGATTATTCACATGCATCAGACATGCATCGCTGCTTCTGCACTTGTTCATGCGACATTAACGTGCGTATATGGTTCCATCAATGCTCCATTAGGCTCTAAATGGTGTGTAATGTGTCAAATGGTATGATTAGAGATTGAAGTGATTTTTTTCTCATGCAGATTCGATGGACCAAGACAGCAGGCAGCGTGTCGGACCGATTCCAGGACTCCAGCGTATTCAACGAAACCCTTCACATCACAAAGATCCAGAGACATCAGGGCGGACGCTATTACTGCAAGGCTGAGAACGGACTGGGTTCACCGGCCATCAAGTCCATCAGGGTGGATGTCTACTGTGAGTTCTGCTCCGATGTTTCGTCTAAATGTCCTGCAGAGAAATGATAATGGAGTCAGTAGTAATCATAAAATGAATGTGGAGCAGTTCAGATAATTTGATAAGAAACATTTGAGTTCATATTAAAATCTCTAACTCTTGCTTTGGCAGATCTGAGCGATTATTAGGTCTTTTTTGTAGTAGAAACATTTGAGAAGAAGTTATTTGTCTCCATTCACTCTCATTGCAGTAAAGGAGAAACAGTTGATGTTATAGAGATCTCACTGGTGATTTCTCTTTTCTGTGAGTGGTTTCTTCGTGTGGATTGTTGGTGTTTCTGAATCACAGTCAGAGTGAATGACCCTTTTGACTTTGTGTTTTTTTATGTAGGCTGCGTGAACTCTATTTAATGGAAAGAATGAGACCAAATGCAAATAAAGGTTATTTTCTATGGAAGCCCATTTCCTCCACAGAATAAAAAATAAATAAACTGCGACATTTCATGTCACAAATCTGATTTTTTTATTTTTTATTTATTTAATTTTTTTTGCAATTCTCGCCAAAAGTCAGAATTGTGAGAAAAAAAAATTAAGTGAATAAACTCAGAATTGCAAGACATAAAAAAAATGAATTGCAAGAGCTTCTGAGTGATCTCACAATTCAGACTTTTTTTCCCTCAGAATTCTACATATCGCAATTCTGTTTTTTTTGTTTCTGCCACGGAATAAAAACTTTGAAAAAAAGTTATTTGCGACTTTTTATCTCACAATTCTGACTTTTTTTTTTTGCAATTCTAAGTTTATATTATTGTAATTCTGAGTTTCTTGCAAAACTAATTTTATATCTCACAATTACAATAAAAAAAAGTTCTGAATTGTGAGATATATACTAAGAATTGCAAAAAAAAAAAAGTCAGACCTGTGAGATGGTCACAATTACCTTTTTTTAACAAACAAGTTTCTATGCTTTCCTGCTACAAAAAATGGCATTACATTTACATTTAGTCATTTTGCAGACGCTTTTATCCAAAGCTACTTACAATTGGGGAATACATAAAGCGATTCAGCTTAAAGAGGCAAACAGACGGGAAGTGCTTGTAATACCAAGTTTCAGGCATTTGTTCAAATAAGTACAAGCTAGAAAGGGAAGGAATTAATAAAGAGAAAGTTAAATTTAGGATGAACTAGTCAGTAGATCTGAATAGTTCTTCAGTTCCAAATTGTGGAAGTTTAAGGACTATATGATTTTGTTCTGTTTTTATGATTGTTGACTGTACATTGTGATCACCGTGAGACCTTGTGTAGAAGCCAAGACATGTATATTTAGTGACCTTTTATGTCAGACTTAATGTTGTCCATCTCGTTTAAGATGTTGGCAATGACTGACAGCAGTTGAAGCTGAAATTTCAAAAGAGAGAATTGCATTGTTTTTATCATTAAAGATTATAGAGAGAAGACATTTAAACATTATTTGGACAGAGAGAGGAGGATTAGAACCAAAACTAACACCAGATTTAAACCTGTGTTTCCCAAAACCTGTGTCTAACCACTATGCCACGGCTCTGACAGTATGTGCAGCTCTTTTAGGAATAGTTCATTCATATATATATATATATATATATATGTAATTTTTTGATATAGAAACCTTGGAGACAAAATCTCAAGAATATCATATTTTGTGGTCCTGCTCATATTTCACCCAAAATCAGGAGAAAATTACATGCAACCCCTCAAATTCTTATCACTGTAATCCAAACAAAATAATTACTTAAACTGTGAAGTGTTTATACATCATGCTAGTACTTGTTCTACTAAAAATAAATTATACTGTTAAAAAATATATTTTTGTATTATTTTTGAATGAGATTCTAATGAGTATCACTGTTGAGAATAATTACAAAAACAATTTAATAATTACTTGTACTAAAAATAAATTCTGCTGATATATATACCTGTGTATATATACCTGTAAGTATTATTTAAATGAGAATCTAATGATAATCAATGATGAGAATAATGAGAGTCATGAAAACAATTAAAAGAAAGATGACCAGTTACAAATTACATTAATGAGAGTTTGGGCAGAAATGTGTTGAATTGTCATGAAAATAATGTTGCATTGAAATAAAATGTAAACGATCCTGCAATGGCTTCGTTTACTTTATGCGAAACATAATTTCGACGTTTTTTCTTTTGATTTTGGGGTGAATATGATTCTGGCATGTTAATGAGGGTCAAACGAGCATCCCAGCATCTCTCCAGAACATCATCCCGAACCCAACAGAACCTCATCCAGTATTCAGAATCGTAGAGGAGCATTTGATCAGCTCTGTGTTTCTGTAACGCTGGCGGTTTGTCTTCAGCCGCCGCCGGATCAGTTTCACACATCCAGGTAGAAGCAGGAGAGTTGTGGAGGTGTGGAAGATTGTGTTTCAGCTGTGAACTGGACGAGAGAGAAGAGACGAGAGCATTTCCACGAGCTGTTTGATAGAGCGGCCAAAACTCTCAGCTTCTCTTGACACGAGCTTCAGATCTGAGACCTGAACCACATCCAGATCCGCAGCAGTAGAGCGACTGCTCAGGGTAGAGGAGGACTGCATGATCATAACCGTAAATACTCATTTATTTAGCTGTAAATTCACAGAACACACTACTGTTTAACATTCTGGAATAATTACGTTTTTTTTAAGATTTATGAAAGTCTCTTCTGCTCACCAAGTTTGCATTTATTTGATAAAAATACTGTAAAAATTGTGAAATATTATTAGAATGTTATTAGAATAAGTGTTTTCTATGTGAATGTTAACATGTAATTTATTACTGTGATCAAAGCTGAATTTTCAGCACCATTACTGAATTGACTAAACACCGGTTTTCAGTAACTGTAACAGATTCCAGTTACATTTATTTTGTAATTAAATTACGTAACGCCGTTACATGTAACTAGTTACTCCCCAATGGTCAGAAATTGAGGGGGATTAAGAAAACAGTCATTGCACGTCTGTGTAAATGCTGTTTTTAATAATCCGAGATGTAAAGTGAACATCACTGGTTCCTCGGCTGCTGTTGCCTCTCCGCATGTTTTTCATTAGCTGGAGAATTCCTCTGGAGAATTGCTAAAGTCATCCCCGCGGGCCGAGCGTAATTGATGGTTCGCTGCCAGCGCCGCTGTTTTTAGCTCACAGTAGCCTTGATTGTTATTTAGCATTGAAATTGCTGCCTCTAAACCTTCAGCACTGAAACATGAAAAATGGTGTCGCTCGTCTCTGCGGATGGACAGTTCCATTAAAGCAGACGTTTACTGAAGAGAAACGCCTGGAATTAAAGAGAGCGACAACCAACACAAACCACTCCAAGAGAGTTTTAAACTTTGCTTTATACTTTCTCACATTTGAGTTTATTATTATTATTATTATTATTATTAATATGTGTTTATTCATTGTTATAACAATTTATTAATTCTTATTATATATTACAGATAATATATTATTATATACTTATATTTAGTATATGTATATATATATATATATTATATACTCAATTCTTTCACTATTAATACATCATTATAAATAATAATAATAATTGAGGTATTATAATAATTTATTATATACTTCACTATTAATACATCATTATAAATAATAATAATAATTGAGGTATTATAATAATTTATATATATTCATATATTCACATGAAGCGTTTATTTGTAAAAACATAACTCCATTTTTTTGTAATTTTCAAAAATCATGTTTTTTTATTGTTATGTTTTTATTTGTGTTTTATTGTGTTAGTTAGCAAAGAAGTATAGAGGATACTAACAGTAGCTGGATCTATTTCTTATAACTTTGCTTATTTGTTATTTATTTAAATATTTCTGCTTGTTCTGACCCTTTGAATGTTTTTTTCTTTTAATTTGGTGCAACCTAATGTAATCGTGTTTATTCAGTAATAATAGACACAGTATGAAGATGTAGATAAAAGACAACAATAATAAAGAGAATTATTAAAATAATTTCTCTCTCACTGTATTCATATTCACAATCTCTTTATCTGGTTATTAATCAGTGTCGCTCATTTGCATTAGATTTAATTGCTTTAAAATTTACCAAATTATTCTATTCCTTCAAAATCATTATTTATTAAGTGTAATATATAAAATATTAAAAATAGTTTCTTTCACTGTATGTATACTGTATGTGAGTCTGCTTCTTTGGTTACTTGCATTTGATTTAATCACTTCAAAATATTTACATTCCTTAAATTATAATAATTTATTAATTATCTTTGTTTATGTTATATAAATATTATAATTCTCTCTCTTTCACCATATTGATAATGTGCTCTTGGTTAGAAATTAACATTATGATTATTTATGTATTATAATAATGTATTAATTATTACATTTAAAACCATTATTATATAGTTATTAAAGATTATTTCTCTTTCATCACCACTACAACTTTCACTGTTGCTCATTTGCATTTAATTAATCACTTTAAAATATTTCTCATCCGTTTTTATATCAGAACATTTCTTGATTTAAAACTGTTTGGATTTTGAAATCTATTTGTTTGTGTTCAAGAGTCTTGCATTTTATATCTGCATACTTTCATGCATCATCCCTATTGAAATCAGTGCATTCAAAACATTTGAATATTTAAAAGCTATGATCATTTCTCATTGACACATAATTAATTGTCATTTGATGCCTTTTGGGGTTAATTATAATGATGTGAAAAACCCTCTTTCATTATTTTTGCATCAAAATTGACTTAAATGTCTCCCTGTTATATCGAATGCATGATGAGTTGAATATTTATGTCATGTTTATATCATATGTGAGCCTGCAGCACAAGAGCAGTGTTAAGTCGCTGGGGGATATTTGTAGCAATAGCCAACAATACATTGTATGGGTCACAATTATACATTTCTCTTTTATGCCAAAAATCATTAGGATATTAAGTAAAGATCATGCTCCATGAAGATATTTAGTAAATCTCCTACCGTAAATATATCAAAACTTAATGTTTGATTAGTAATATGCATTGCTAAGAACTTCATTTGAACAACTTTAAAGATGATTTTCTCAATATTTAGATTTTTTTGCACCCTCAGATTCCAGATGTTCAAATATTGTCCTATCCTAACAAACCATACATCAATGGAAAGCTTATTTATCTATATTTCACAAATTTGACCCTTATGACTGGTTTTGTGCTCCAGCATCTCATATTATATATCATAAAGAACTTACAGAAATGACAGCTGTGCTGCATCTCAACTCTTCTCTTTTTGTATATTCTCTTCTTGTAGCATCTCTTCTCATATCTTCTCTTTTTTTACCTCCCTTCTTGTTTTTCTCATCTCATATCTCATTGTATCTTCTCTTCTCACATCTTCTCACCTCCTCTTGTTTTCCCATTCTCATGACTTTTTCATCTCGTCTCTTTTTGTGTATTTTCTCATCATACCTGCTTGTATCTTCTCTTTTATTCTCCTTCATCTCTTCTAGTTTTTCTCATCTCATATACTCTAGTATCATCTCATATCTTCTCTACTTGTATCTTCTTGTTTTTCTCATCTCATATCTTGTATTTTATTTTTCATATCTTCTCATCTCTTCTCTTTCATCTCATCTTGTCTCTTCTCGTCTCGTCACTTTTTTCACATCTTCTCATCTCATATCTTCGCTTCTCGTATCTTCTTCACTTCTCACATCTTAGTCTCGTCTCAGAATAGAGCATGCTTATTATAAGTTGGTAAAGTGTGTAGAAGTTTTATAGATGTTTGGGGCATAAATTAGGTTTTATGTACAGTATGTGAAGATGGTGATTTGTTAAGCACTTTAAAAAAATTATGGAATTTTTATAATTTTTTTTTTTTTTTTTTACAGTTTACTTATGTAGTTTGTATTTTTTTAAGTTTTTCTCTGTGATTAAAAAATGCTGTCAAATTCACATTCTCATATCTTCTCATCTCATATCTTCTCATCTCGGCCAAAATGAGTTTTGGTAAAGTGTGTAGAAGTTGTATAGATGTTTGGGGGATAAATTAAGTTTTATGTACAGTATGTGAAGATGGTGATTTGTTAAGCACTTTAAAAAAATGCATGTGGATTTTTTTTTTTTTTTACAGTTTAATTATGTAGCTTGTATTTTTTTTAATGTTTTTTTCTGTGATTAAAAAATGCTGTCAAATTCACATTCTCATATCTTCTCATCTCATATCTTCTCATCTCGGCCAAAATGAGTTATAAATATCGCCATTTCGGATATCAGAAAAAATCCAATATCGTGCATCCCTAATATATATATATATATATTTCTCATAACTGACTGTGAATAAATATACAAACAGTACCATGTTTTATTAAGTAAATATATTGTCATCAATTTTTCAATATATGAGAAGCATCAAAATTCAATATATTAGCACAATATGTTATGCAGTGTATTTTCAATATACATAAATAAATGAGTATATTGATTGCTAATTTATATTTAAAAAAAAAACATATGTAAATATATAAAATATATATATTTTTTCTTTGCGAAAGTAAAGTCAGTCAAGGTTTTGAGCACCTAGAACTGTTTTGTACCATATATATATTTTTTTATTATTATTATTATTTTTATATATAAATATGAAAGCTACTGTTCTCCACTAAATAAAAATAAAATAAAATAAATGTTAACTGATTTTTTTTTTTAGCTAGTTGACTAGGCAAGATTTCTCATTTTTATTTAGTTTAATTTGATGTACTATAATAACTATATGACATAAAATGAATAAAGCTATCTATACATATTAAATGCATATATTATGCACATTAAAATGAAAGCAAAATATAAAAACAAAAATTCAAAATATTAATAAAAACTATACTGATAATAAAATAACACTGATTAAAGCTAATATATATATATATATATATATATATATACACAAAATACATTAAAATATACATTATTATTGATATTTTTGAATTCAGTTAAGAGGCAAGGCTGTGTTATTATATTATGGCATGTTGTAATGGCCTATTCATCTTTACATTTTCATAAATGATGTTGAAGTAACAAACAAAAAAAACATTTGTACGCATGCACTCACACACAATTTTCACATCAGTTTCTGCCTTTATATGAAAGCATCCGCAGACAAACAATGTGTGCAGTTCTCCAATAACAGCAGAAGAACAGCTGTGTGTTTTCTAGCTTTCCTGAGCTCTGTTTTCAGTAGCGGATGTCTTGCTTCGCTCATCCGTGAGTTTGCTCCAGTTTTCTGCTGGTCTGAGTTCAGTCAGCGGCTCGTTCTCCGCAGAGATGAATTGTGGGGCTGATGAAGCTCGGCAGACGCCGCTGTCTCTGAGAGAGCAGAGGAAGAGATTCATTACTCCTCTGACTTCCCCACTGGCTCTCATTAGTTCCTCATCTTCATCTGCGAGTCGGAGTGGAAATAAAGGGATAGTTCCCCAAAAATGAAAATGTGCTGTTAGTTTACTCAGCCTCAGGCCATCCCAGATGTAGATGAGTTTTCAGTCGAACAGTAAAGATGATTTTTAGCTTGGTGATTCATAAAATGCAAGTCAGCGGCTGTTTGTCACGTGAGAGTAAATAAAAGAACATATCAGAGACACAAAATGAATCGCCGTGGCTCCTGACGATATATTGAGGTCTTATGAAGTGAAACGATTGGTCTGTGCAAGAAACTTATTATTATTATCTGTAATCCAGAGCCTCGGGCAAATGCTGAAATCTGATTATTTTCCTCAAACTGGTTCTTTTGGACAGTTCGTTTCATACTGATTCAAATAACGGACCCGCTAGTTCATGTACGTAATCACACAATGATGTAAAGTATATGTACTAAAACATATTAATATTAAAAGCGTTTTTAGGGTTTCTCATGATTTGTGTAAAAAGGTAAGCTGAAGTTCATTCACTTTATATGCTTTTGACATTTCACACACCATTTAATAATGTAATTTAATAATAGTATCATTCGTGATCGTGCGACTGCGAGTTCTCTTTTCATAATATACAACAAACTGCAGACGAAATATGTAAGTAAGAGATTTATTTACATTGTAGACACCATCAGTGATTATAACGGGAGTTTTTGCGGAAGTAAACTCACATTAGACTGAATGGATGGAGGCTGATGGATGCGGGTCCGGCACTTCTCATAATTATTTTAATTGTTTTCTAAACAAAACGTTTAATATGGTAGGGGTGTGCAATATTGACAAAAAATCTCAATATTTTCTGGGATTTTATTGATAACGATATTTTGCTGAGTGTGTTATTGTGCTGATATCTTAAGGACTACCGTGGACAGCTGACTCCTAAAGAAATTAGAAAAAAAAATTTTCCAATAAGTTTAAATTGATTTGTTTTACCTTTTATGGGCATGTTTACCTTTATAAAGCCCTTTTTTCTAAAAGTGTGCATCATCTTTTCAGTCAAATTCTTAAATTGAATCAGTCAATTAGAATAATAAGTAATTTGGGCGGTTACCAGTCCAAAATCAGTATTGACAAAATTAATCTTTGCAATGCAGAGGAAACACAGAAGCTGCATTAGAAGGGGCATTTAGATGCATTTACATACTGTTTAATGCAGGACATTAATGCATTTCACCTGCAGTTACAAATGCATTAATACTGTTTTGATATTTTAAACATAAAACGTTGAATACTGATACTGATACTGAAAAAAAGTGAAAAGATACTTTAAATGTGAAATTAAAACTGCCAGTAGGTGGCAGCAAATCACTGTTAATAAGTGAGTCATTGCGACTGAACCGAATCATTTAAAGGTTGATTCATTCAGGAACAAAAGAGCGTCATGTTGTTCAGAGACACAAATTGGAGTTATATTTGTTGGCTAAATAGAGCAAAAACAGTCAATTTTATGTCTAAAAGTAAGTGTCGTAATATTAAATTCTTGTTTATTGAACTGTTGTATACAAATCAATATCACATTTGTAATCATGCTGCTTTTTGGTGAAAAAAAAACGTCAGTCTTCGCGTGATACTGATTAACTATATGAAATTATATAAATATATACATTTATTCCCCCATATCTTGACATTTGTGATCATTCTAAATGCATTTTAATAAACTGAATCATGCAGTGAAAGAACATGCACTGGTCTCGCAAACAGAAACACACACACGCACACATATATACATATATTCATTTATTTAAAAAAAAAAATCCCGGAAAAAAGGGCACTTTCTCTCGAGGAAGAAAAAGGGCAGGTGCTCAAACCCACTTTGATGTCTATGTGTGCACTGCCTGGTTCTTAGCTGGTTTTGTATGTAGCCATAATTTGACTCGCTTTTTCCTTACAAAACACAATTTTGATTAAAGCTGATCATTTGAAAATAAATTCTTATTTTGTGGAAAAATATGTAATGCAGAAAGTTCTTTGGCATCATCAAATTATGTAATATTAGGCCTTTTTCAGCAAGCCCGGTCTCATGAAAATGCATTTCAATAGCATTATTATTATTTTTTTGTACTTTCTTGCCATTTAAACACAGAAACTGGCTTTGGTGTGTACATGATACGGATGTGTTTGACGTGCATATAATACACCGTTTTTGCGTGCATGTTATACTCACTTTGTTGGCATGCATATGATACGGATTTTGGCGTACATATAATACGCACCTACCCCACACTCTTAAACCTAACCTTTGCGTATCATATGCATGCCAAAGTCAATTTCTGCTTATAATTAGTACACTGGAATGCACTTTCATGAGACCAAATCAGCAGACTTTTTAGGATTGTGTTATTATATTAATGCATGCAATGATGGCCTATCTGTCTTTGCATCATCATAAACAATGTTGTACTGATTTAAAAGCTGTGCAAAAAATGTATGCATGTAAGAATATTTCAACATCAGTTTCTGCCGTTATAAATACATATTTTTTTTCTTTTTCACTTTTGGCTTAGGATGAAATCCATCCAAGTCTCAGCTGATTAAACAGTGCCGTTTATGCTGATATAAAGAAGCTCCTGTAGATGCAGGATGAGTTAGTTACGGTTAGTTAGTTCTCTAACTGTGAGAAACAGTAATGCTGTTGCTTGATTTAGTAGGTGTGACTAATTAAGCAGAATATTTATTAAACGAGCATGCAGGGATGTGTATGTTTGGAAATCGTCTCGGGTTACTTATGTAACCATGGTTCCCTGAGGGGCTTTACTGCCTTTTGATCACTTTAATGCATCCTTGATGAATAAAAGTATTAATTTATTTTAAAAAATGGCCCAAATATTTTATATATTAAAAGCATTTTTATTTTCTATATCTCCATCAGGTATGTCAGCTGTTTGTGATTGATGTTGGTTTGACTGTGTTTATTGAGTTCATTCCCATTTGTGAATTATAAACTGATTGTGTTTAACGCAGATTAACTGCGTTCTGTGACCCAGAAGAGAATAAAACAGTCTCTATTCTTCCTCCTCCTCTCAGGTGAAAGCGTCTACTGAATTATTCACCACGTGTTTTCTCTTGTTGAATCTCATGCCGAGCAGCAGATGCCCTTCTGGAGCAAACACACACACACACACACACACACACACACACACACACACTCACTCAC
>NW_015507623.1:33147-50390 GCF_001515645.1 Sinocyclocheilus grahami
AACACACACACACATTTACTCACTCTCTCACACACACAAACACACAGAGACACAAACACACACACACACACACACACACACACACACACTCTCACACACACACACCGTAACACCCGCGTTACTCTCCTGAGAGACGATAGCGATCAGAAAGGAGTGATAACAGCAGAACGGCGCTCAAATATCCGCCCTGAGACTCATGAAAGCCAAAGAGTTTGTGAGAGTTAGAATTACAGCCAGAGATGGTCATGACTTTTTTATAGTGAGATTTTATAATGCTGCTTTATTTTGTTATTTTAGAGTCATTTATATGCTATTATAAAAGCTATAATAGTGTCTCTATGATACTAAAATAAATACAATATAGTTTTGTAAAAAAAATATATATATACTGTATATATATTAGTATTTAGAGTTTTTTTGTTTTTTTTTAGTTCAATTCTGTGAGAAAATTACCAGTATCTTTTTGTTTATTTTACACATCTTTTCCTTATAGTGTATTGATAAATTATACAAATGAACCATGATTTTAATTTTTTTTTTGTAAAACAAGTTATTTATAATGATTATAGAAACAATAGTTACAAATTAATTAGACTTCGCATCAATTACATTTCAGCTTAGCTTTTTTCAAATTTTAA
Organism: Sinocyclocheilus grahami; assembly: GCF_001515645.1. Lineage (NCBI taxonomy): Eukaryota > Metazoa > Chordata > Actinopteri > Cypriniformes > Cyprinidae > Sinocyclocheilus > Sinocyclocheilus grahami. The sequence goes on from NW_015507623.1 coordinate 33,786, forward strand.
TAACATCTAACTTCATCATACATATACAGTACTGGATTTTTGCCTGTTTTTAATCTATTACTTTATTTTAGTTAAAGTTTTAGTAATTTTACTGTGTGTTTTTTTGGCATTTTGTTTATCATTTACTTATTTATTTTAAATATGCCTATATAATTTTTATTCATTTTTATTTATTTTAGAGTCATTTATATGCTATTATAAAAGCTATAAGAGTGTTTCTATGATACTAAAATAAATACAATATAGTTTTGTAAAAAAAAAATATATATACTGTATATATATTAGTATTTAGAGTTTTTTTTTTTTTTTTTTAGTTCAATTCTGGGAGAAAATTACCAGTATCTTTTTGTTTATTTTACACATCTTTTCCTTATAGTGTATTGATAAATTATACAAATGAACCATGATTTTAATTTTTTTTTTGTAAAACAAGTTATTTATAATGATTATAGAAACAATAGTTACAAATTAATTAATTAATTAATTAATTACATTTCAGCTTAGCTTTTTTCAAATTTTAATAACATCTAACTTCATCATACATATACAGTACTGGATTTTTGCCTGTTTTTAATCTATTACTTTATTTTAGTTAAAGTTTTAGTAATTTTACTGTGTGTTTTTTTGGCATTTTGTTTATCATTTACTTATTTATTTTAAATATGCCTATATAATTTTTATTCATTTTTATTTGTTTAAAAACAACAAGCATTGTGCCAAAATGCTGTACAATTTGATCATTTTAGTTGACAAATGACAAATGTTTCCTTGGCAAGTAACTGAAGTAAACTGAGTTTAAGTTTTGTTATACATTATTTTATTTCAGTTCAAATTAATTTTATTTAATGTAATGATTGGTCAGCAGTCTGATTGGTCTGATTGTAAACTACATTGGCACAATCATCAGAGATGGACCAGTCAGAAGTAGTTATTTGTGTAAATGCAATGCAAAACTATAGAATGAAAAACATTGCCATTTTTCCCCCCATCTCATATATATATATACAGTGGGTACGGAAAGTATTCAGACCCCCTTAAAATTTTCACTCTTTGTTATATTGCAGCTATTTGCTAAAATCATTTAAGTTAATTTTTTTTCCTCATTAATGTTCAACATGTGCCTTCAGGGGCTCCATAGAGCACTAGTAATCCAGATTTGGAAATCTGAAAAAGTGTGCATCTGGATCAGTGTGATCCAATCAAATGGGTTACCTGATCCTGCATTGCAAAACATGGGATCCCTAATCCAGATCATTCGGATCCAGATTACACTTTTTGAACAACTGGCCCCTGAGCATTGGGTGAAACAGGCGCTTCGTTTTCATCAGCTGGTCCTGATGTGCGCGATGTTTGCAGCTCAGCCGAGGGCAGAAGGTCATTTCTTTCCTTCGCGCTCGTCTCGGTGCGACTAGGCGCAACTGCAGGCTGTTTTCAGATGTACGAGGTGATAAAGTTATTGGTTTAGTAGCAGGTGACAGCCTTTGCAGCCTAAAACCATCTAAGTCTGATCTATGATTTCATCAGACAGCCGCCGGATCTTTTATTAGCGCAGACATCTGTGTTACTGCTGCTCATTCACGTGACTTTAAAGATATAGTTCACCCAGAAATGAACATTTGCTGTTAATTTACTCACTCTCAGGCCATCCCAGATGACTTTTTTCTGCAGTAGAACAATAAAGAAGATTTTTAGCTGAACCTGTGCTCCTTGTGATTCATATAATGCAAGTCAATGGGTGCTGGCCCTTGAGAGTAAAAAAAAAAAGCATATCAAGCAACACAGAATTAATACTCGTGGCTCCTGATGATATATTGAGGTCTTATGAAGTGATAAGTCTGTGCAAGAAACTGGATGTGTGTGAGTGTGTGTGAGTGAGTGTGTGTGTGTGTGTGTGTGTTTGTGTGTGTGAGTGAGTGAGTGAGTGTGTGAGTGTGTGTGAGTGTGTGTGAGTGAGTGGGTGTGTGGGTGTGTGAGTGAGAGTGTGTGTGTATGTGTGAGTGTGTGTGTATGTATGAGTGTGTGTGTGTGTGAGTGTGTGAGTGAGTGAGTGAGAGTGTGTGTGTGAGTGTGTGTGTGTATGTATGAGTGTGTGGTGAGTGAGTGTGTGTGTGTGTGTGTGTGTGAGTGTGTGTGTGTGTGTGGACAGGAGCCACAGGGATTCATTTTGTATTACTTAAATGCTTTTTTGTCTCTCAAAGTGACGGTAGCCATTGACTTGCATTATATTAATCACCAAGGAGCACGGTTTCAGCTTCCTTACTCTTCGACTGAAAAGGGAAAAAAAGTCATCTTGGATGGCCTGAGTGTGAGTAAATTAACAGCAAAGTTTCATTTTTGGGTGTACTATCTCTTTATGTTAATAAGTGTTTCTTCAGTGTTTTCTGCCGATGTGCATCTTTTGTAGTGTGTAGTTTGTTATTTATTCATAAATATAAAGTAGGCGCTGCGGGCAAACAGGGATAAATATGTAAATGTGTGCTCTGGGTTAAGATTATCCTGAATTTCAAACAAAGATCTGCCCACTACCATCAGCCTTTCGCTCCAACGTGGCCATGTTGATGTCGTGCAATTACTGCGATGCTTGACTGATTTGTTCATGTAGTTTGGGGTCAGATTTTTTATTTTTTTTTATCACCAAGGCTGCATTTATTTAATAGAAGGAAACAACATACATTTCTAGTTTCCTACATTATTTATTCTTCAGACACTCTTCTTTAGATAGAGTAAATACCAGCTGTATGCAAAGTGACTCAGATTTGGTTTTTGACCACTGAAAATGGGAAAAATGCAACAATTTGTACATGAAGCTGCATTGAGATCCCCAATATAGTGAAGATACCAAAAGAAAAGCATGTTAATAACCAAATTTCTTAAATTACAGGCATGCAAACTTTGGGAAAATAATCTTTTGACACTCAGAAAGGTATATCTTTAATAGACAAAAGAATCAGCTATATGCAAAGTGACTCACAATTTAATTTTCAACTATTGAAAATAGGAAAACTGCAACAATTTGCACACGAAGCCGCATTGAGAGCCCCATATCTCTGGAAATGAACCATACAGGGCCTTAAACATGAAGATGACAAAATAAAAGTTTCTTAAGAACCAGAATATAAAAGGATATTAAGATATCTTTAATACTTCTCGAGTTACAGGAGAAAAAAAAACTTGAAAAGTGCATTTTCCCATTTTTGAACGGTCACCATTTGCATATAATGCAGCAAGGATTGCTGAAGTCTACAGATTTTATTAATATACTTATCAGTCTCTGTGTAAACATAAAAAATGCTACTGTCCTGTTTCTAAAGTAATTTCATTGTCATTAATAGTGCATTAAAAAATGAAAAGTTCTTACATTTGATTAGTTGCCTGGGAATTTCTGTGTCATTTAGTGTCACAACGTTCACAGCAGTGAGTTTTCGAATATGATAACTACGCCTCTGCATGTCTCATTAATAGTTCAATCTCTATTCCCTGTCTCTCTAAGGAATGTAATCACTGATCTTTCCCCTCAAAGTGGCTATTTTTACACAGAAAACCCCACGTGAATGTCACTCGTGTGGCGTGTAATTCAGTCCGGGTGGATCTCATTGCAGCGCAGTGGTGGCCAGATCTGACAGCTGTTTGTTCTGTAATGACGGCTATAGTTTCCAGCATGAGATCGCAGTGCGTTTGATTAAACCCACAGTCTGAGCCGTCACTGTTGTGAAGCGTCTGACAGAGAAGCGCGGCTCGATTCTGACCCTCCACATGCTTATTGAAGTCACGCTGCTTGATTCGCATTATTCTGAGAGGCTTTTAGCTTTAACATAGATTAAACCCAATAAGGACTGATCCTGATGCCTTGGTTGTTGGCTTTTATTTCCCTGCCAACATTATCACTGAACACATCACAAAAATCATACATTTCAGTGCAGAAATATTTTAATTGGTGCTCTTTTAGTGTCATTGAGAGACAATATTTTTTATAGTATTTTACAGTAATGTAGATAAATTATTGTTTATAGTAATATTCTGAATTAGTTTTTATTTCAGATTTAATTTGAGTATTTTTGTTGTTTTTTTGTATTTTTTTCTGCATAGTTGTATTAATTTGTATTTCAGTTTTAGTTTAGTTATTGTATCGTCAAGCTGAACCAAATCAAAATGAGAAAAGCTGCTTTGGCAACTAGTATAAAATAAGTTTTATAGATTTATGGTATCTTTCTGAGTTCCAAAACTAATATTTTTCCAAAGTCTCTATGCCTGTAACTTTTTTTTTTCTTTTGGGATCTCATCTGCTGCTTGTGCAAATTGTTGCATTCTTCCCATTTTCAATTTACACTAATAATTAAAAAATAAATAAATAAATTTGAGTCACTTTACATAGAGCTGATGCTTTTTTATTTTAAAGAGAAATGTCTGAAGGACAAATAATCTCGAAACTATAAATATTTTTTCCTTCTATTAAAACAAAACCTTAGAACATAATCGTATTATTCGTATATTACCAAAAATATTATTTTTTTCCAAAGCTTGCATGCCCATAACTCAAGAAGTATTAAAGATATATCATTATTCTTTTAGAGTTTGGTTCTTAACAAACTTTCTTTTGTTATCTTCATTTTTAAAAACCAAATCTGCATTATTTTGCATTCTTTAATACATTTTCTATTACTTTTCTGTGTGTGCGTGTGTTTGGATTAATCGCACACAAAATAAATGTTTTTGTTTACATAATATATGTATGTGTACTGTGTTTATTATGTATATATAAATACACACACATGCATGTATATATTTCAGAAAAATATGTTATGTTTATATATTAAATGTACAGTATATGAAATATATTTATATATAATATAAATTATATGAATATAAATATAGACATGTAAATACATGTAAATATTTTCAAAATATATACTGTATGTGTGTGTATTCATATATGCATATTAAATATACACAGAACACATACACATATTATGCAAAGAAAACCTTTTTATTTTGTCGCGATTAATCGTTTGACAGCCCTAATATACAGTATATATAATTTTTTAAGTTGACATGCCTGTAACTCAATTGGTTCCTAACAAACATTTATTGTGTTATCTCCATTCTCAAACCTCGATGTCTTTCATTTCCAGAGATATTGGGATCTCAGTGTGCCTTCATGTGTAAATTGTTGCATTTTTCCCATTTTCAGTGGTCAAAAACCCAATGTGGGTCACGTTGCATAAGGATACTTTTTTCTTTTAAAGAGGAACGTCTTCAGAACAAATGATGTTGAAACTATTTTCTATTTATCAAAACAGTTGCATAGAACATACCTGTGTGAGTACCAAAAATATATATTTCCAAAGTTTGTGTGCCTGTAACTTAAGACATAAAATAGATCTCAATTTCCTTTCAGATTCTGGTTCTTAACAAACGGTTTTTTCGTTATGCTCATTTTTAAGGCCCTGTATAATTAATTTTCTAGAGATATGGAGATCCCAATGCAACTCCGTGTCCAAATTGTTGAATTTTTTTCCATTTTCAGTGGTCAAAACCAAATGTGGATCACTTTACATGCAGCTTATTCTTTTTCCTTTTAAAGGAGAGTGTCTGAGGAACAAATAATGTTGAAATTAGAAATGCATCTTATTTCCTTCTAATAAAACAACTGCATGGAACATAACACATTGAGTGTTAAAAATATTGTTTATCCAATGTTTGCATGCTTGTAACTCAAGACGTACTGCAGATATCTTCATATCTGTTTAGATTTAGTTTTTTAGCAAACTTTTCTTTTGTTATCTTCATTTTCAAGGCCCTGTATGATTCTTTTCCAGAGACACGAGGATCTGAATGTGGCTAAAATTGCACAAATTTCAATGGTCAAAAATCAAACGTGGTTCACTTTGCATACCCTGATACTTTTTTATGTTAAAGACATACCTTTCTGATTGCCAAAAATATTGTTTATCCAAAGTTTGCATGCTTGTAACTCAAGAAGTACTGCAGATATCTTCATATCTGTTTAGATTTTGATTCTTAACAAACATTTATTTTGTAATCATCATTTTCAAAGCCTTGTGTGCTTCATTTCCAGAGATATCAGGATCTCAATGTGGCTAAATTTGTACAAATTTCAGTCAAAAACCAAACGTGGTTCACTTTGCATACCTTGATACTAGTGCCAAAAATATTATTTATCCAAAGTTTGCATGCTTGTAACTCAAGACGTACTGCAGATATCTCTATATGCAGTTGCATAATCACTCAGGCCAGTCCCAAACGAAGCAAAGATGGTAGATGAGCTCTGAATTGGTGCCGCAGCGTCGTAATGAATCAGTGTATTTATTTAGAGCAATCTTCTCCACCAGAATGGCCCGACTCAATCGCTTCATCGTGTGCGCATAGCCGTCTTAGTAAAGGTAATTGCTCCAACCCGTGCTGTGATAAATGATCCTGGATGAAGTATTGACCGCCTCTGGATTTTGATTAAAGGCCTGCGAGGCAGAACATGTCTTAATGAAAGTGAGGAATCAGCATTCAAGGTAGCAGCGTCCACTCGCTGATTACGTGTGGATCTCGAGTGAGAGGAGACGCTAAATTAAAGTCTCTTCTTCTTCTTCACTCTAAACATGTGCTGTATTTCTTAATGGTGTAAGTAGAGGAAGTTATTAGCGTCGTTATGGCCTGGAGAAGGTCAGAGCTAATCAGTTTTGATTCGGATCCAGAATCTCTCGGGTTCGCCGGTCAAACATTAGAGTTTATCGCATTTAACACTGCCAGTCTCGCCCGGTTATGCAAATGCGTCTGTCTTTAAAGTATTATTAGCAGGATGTGAGCATTAGCAAGTGAAATAACATCAGATTTACAATAAGTGCCGTTTGGAAGAGCTTAAGGCGTCACACTTGAGAAAGCAGTAAATCTGTGCAATTCATCGCTTCGTCAATCGCAGGTTAATCGCCCGTCAGATGTGCCGCGGGAAAGAAGAATCATGCGTAGAATCTCTTTAACATCTCAATAGTTTCTCCTAGATGGATATGGAGTAAATGGAGAAAAAGGCTTGATAATCTTGACAACGACTCAGATGTTTCTGACCTCTTGTAGCTCTAGAGTCTCATTGTGTGACTATCGACTCTTTTTCCTCTAGAGGGTTTAAGAGAATCATTAATTCTCGAAATTGCATCTCAAAAGTCTCCTGAAAATATTTACTGTATATAAATGCTCATAAATTATCATTAAATGATCTCAGTTGCTCCACATTTATTGTTTTTTACACTGTAATATCACACACACACACTGTAAAGTAAATCAAACAGTTTATTGGAGTGTTTCATTAGAAGAAAAAATTTCATAATTTAATTCACTGTGTTACTTGCCATTTCTTTTAAATTATTTGTGAAATTTACTAGCAATTTCTGAGATAAAATACTGTTTAATTAATCAAAGGAATACAAAATTAATAAAACATTTTTTGTTATATATTGTTAGTAAAACAGGATTTTGGAGTACATTATATATATATATATATATATATATATATATATTAAAAATATATATATATCAGCCTCTCTACTTCAAAATATCACATTTAATTTAATGTGTCACCTGCCATTTCTTTACAACTGATACAATTACAATTTTTGAGTAAAATTTACAAGCAATTTCTGACTACAAAATTAATAAAAACATGCACCTTAAAAAATATATTTTATGTAAATAAAACTATAAAAATGTTTGGAGTATGTTTTACAAGAAAAAAGGTATTTCAGTATTTTCAGCTTTAAAAAAAGAAAAGAAAAAAGTGTTACTTTGTAATTTCTTTGTACACTCTAAAAAAATGCTGGGTTAAATATAACCCAGCGCTGGGTTAAAAAGGGACAAACCCAGCTATTGGGTTGTTTTGACCCAGGGTTTTGACACAGCGACCAAGTGTATATATAGGAGAAACATCTCAGACAAAAATCTCCTTGATGTCTCTTGAACCACGAAACCTCGGAGCAATATCTGTGTCCGGTGAGAATAACTGTGGGCAGAAACGATGGCAGGGCTGATGCTGTAATAAGCGTGTAGCTGGAGGACAGCGGTGGTCCACTGTGAAGGCCAGCAGGTGTGGGTTTGTGGCCCTCTCGTGAGGGATCGTCCTGCCAGGTCATTGACCAGGAACGTCAATCTGTCCTCCAGAGGAAAGTATAAATAGAAAGAAGCTGGCAGCACCTGAAATGATGTTCGTTCTCCTCTGGGAAAAGCCGGAGAAGGCATTGAGTGATTTAGTCCATCGCAGTATTTCACTCTCTCTGTTTCTGTCACCGTGACAGAGAGTAAATCTTTATCTTCTGTTGCTACTCAAGCAGATTCACAGGAAAAAAATGTTTGCATCTTTTATAAGGGTTTTAATGGCAGCAAAGTTACTTGAAATGCAATCCCTGTGTATAAGAAGAGGATTGCATACCGAGATACTAGCAATGTTCTTTTATTGATACAAGTGCAAAAAATAAAGTGCTCAGTGCATTTAAAACATTTCAGTCGTTCATCAAATTTTATATTTTTACTTTCTTGCCCTTGTGGTCTTCAAAATATGGGTAAGACCAATCGACAACTGAGGTTTCATATTAATGAACACAGAAGTGTGACAAATAGAGTGACAGTAAATCTCCAGTTGGACAATATCTCACAGAGTTACGTCATTCAGTTAATGAATGGTTTTCTTGTGAAATAGTGTTATATGGTGCTTCCGATGTTTCGTTGGCTTAAAATGGAACAGAAAATTATTACAAAACTGAAAGTAAATTGATTGAAACTTAATACTGTACTCTATAATGTGAAGGTAGCTTGTTTAATTATATATTCTGAGTTTATATCTCGCAATTCTGACTTTTTTCTTAGATTTGCAATTTAAAATGTAAAATTCTGAGTTTATATCTCGCAATTCTGACTTTTTTCTTAGAATTGCAATTTAAAATGTAAAATTCTGAGTTTATATCTCACAATTCTGACTTTTTTTGTAGAATTGCAAGTTAAAATTTCATAACTCTGAATTTAAATCTTGTCATTCTGACTTTTTTTGTAGAATTGCAATTTTAAATCTCACAATTCTGAGTTTATATCGCAATTCTGACATTGCTTGTAGAATTGCACATTTAAATCTCACAATTCTGAGTTTATATCGCAATTCTGACATTGCTTGTAGAATTGCACATTTAAATCTCACAATTCTGAGTTTAAATCTTAAATGCATACATTTTAAATGCAATGAGGACTTTATTTTTTGCACTTCTAACACATGAAGATTGCTAGCATGTAATAATTTTCTTTTATACACAGTCAATGAATTTCAAGTGTAGAATTTTTTTCATTCTTTTTGGAGGAATTTGTTTGTAACGTGGAATCATGTGGATTAAAAAAATATGTAAGATCCTCTACTTACCTCTCTTTCTCTCTTTTTATATATTTATTTAGAAAAGTTGTTTTCAAATGAACTTACATGACTCTGTCTTCTGTGGTGAGTTGTGTGACTGTGTGTTGTTTTTTTGTCTCTCCAGATCTGGACGAGCCTGTGGTGACGGTTCATCAGAGTATTGGTGAAGCTAAAGAGCAGTTCTACTACGAGCGGACGGTGTTTCTGCGCTGCATTGCTAACTCCAACCCTCCCATCCGCTACAGCTGGTACCGCGGACGAGACGTTCTCTCGCAAGGCTCAGATAAAGGTGTGGAGATCTACGAGCCCTTCTTTACCCAGGTAAGAATGTAACTCTTGCTCTAAATACTGCTGTAATACTGTGTTTTTGGCTAGCATGTTGCTAATATATCTGCTAAATTAATAAAAGTAATATATGCAAATCATAATACACTTCTATACCAAAGAAATATTTTTATTTTAGCAAGGATGCATTTATGAGGATGCAGAATTACAATTAAATTTCTTGCAATTGCAAATGCAAAAAGTTTAATCTCCTGGGCTCGACGGTGGCACTGCAATTCTGACTTTTTCTTAAAATTGCAAGTTTATTTCTCGTAATTCTAAGTTTTTTTTAGAATTGCGATTTTATTTCTCACAATTCTGACATTGTTCTTAGAATTGCACGTTTATTTGCAATTCTGAGTTTTTCTTAAAATTGCAAGTTTATTTCTCGTAATTCTAACTTTTTTATTAGAATTGCAATTATATTTCTTACAATTCTGACATTTTTTTAGCATTGTAAGTTTATTTTTCCCAATTTTGAGGTAAAATCTCGCAATTCTTACTTTTTTCTTATAATTGCAATTTCCCACAATTCTGATTTTTTTTTTAGAATTGTAAGTTTATTTTTCACAATTTTGAGTTAAAATCTCACAATCCTTACTTTTTTGTTACTTAGAATTGCAATTTTATTTCTCACAATTCTGAGATTTTTCTTAGAATTGCAAGTCTATTTTTTTGAAATTCTGAGTTTAAATATTACATTTAATTGCATTTTTTCTTGCAATTAAATTTTTTTCTTAGAATTGCATTTTTATTTCTCGCAATTCTGACATTTTTCTTAGAATTGCAATTATATTTCTTACAATATTGACATTTTTCTTAGAATTGCATTTTTATTTCTCGCAATTCTGACATTTTTCTTAGAATTGCAATTATATTTCTTACAATTCTGACATTTTTCTTAGAATTGCAATTATATTTCTTACAATTCTGACATTTTTCTTAGAATTGCAATTATATTTCTTACAATTCTGACATTTTTCTTAGAATTGCAATTATATTTCTTACAATTCTGACATTTTTCTTAGAATTGCAATTATATTTCTTACAATTCTGACATTTTTCTTAGAATTGCAATTATATTTCTTACAATTCTGACATTTTTCTTAGAATTGCAATTATATTTCTTACAATTCTGACATTTTTCTTAGAATTGCAATTATATTTCTTACAATTCTGACATTTTTCTTAGAATTGCAATTATATTTCTTACAATTCTGACATTTTTCTTAGAATTGCAATTATATTTCTTACAATTCTGACATTTTTCTTAGAATTGCAATTATATTTCTTACAATTCTGACATTTTTCTTAGAATTGCAATTATATTTCTTACAATTCTGACATTTTTCTTAGAATTGCAATTATATTTCTTACAATTCTGACATTTTTCTTAGAATTGCAATTATATTTCTTACAATTCTGACATTTTTCTTAGAATTGCAATTATATTTCTTACAATTCTGACATTTTTCTTAGAATTGCAATTATATTTCTTACAATTCTGACATTTTTCTTAGAATTGCAATTATATTTCTTACAATTCTGACATTTTTCTTAGAATTGCAATTATATTTCTTACAATTCTGACATTTTTCTTAGAATTGCAATTATATTTCTTACAATTCTGACATTTTTCTTAGAATTGCAATTATATTTCTTACAATTCTGACATTTTTCTTAGAATTGCAATTATATTTCTTACAATTCTGACATTTTTCTTAGAATTGCAATTATATTTCTTACAATTCTGACATTTTTCTTAGAATTGCAATTATATTTCTTACAATTCTGACATTTTTCTTAGAATTGCAATTATATTTCTTACAATTCTGACATTTTTCTTAGAATTGCAATTATATTTCTTACAATTCTGACATTTTTCTTAGAATTGCAATTATATTTCTTACAATTCTGACATTTTTCTTAGAATTGCAATTATATTTCTTACAATTCTGACATTTTTCTTAGAATTGCAATTATATTTCTTACAATTCTGACATTTTTCTTAGAATTGCAATTATATTTCTTACAATTCTGACATTTTTCTTAGAATTGCAATTATATTTCTTACAATTCTGACATTTTTCTTAGAATTGCAATTATATTTCTTACAATTCTGACATTTTTCTTAGAATTGCAATTATATTTCTTACAATTCTGACATTTTTCTTAGAATTGCAATTATATTTCTTACAATTCTGACATTTTTCTTAGAATTGCAATTATATTTCTTACAATTCTGACATTTTTCTTAGAATTGCAATTATATTTCTTACAATTCTGACATTTTTCTTAGAATTGCAATTATATTTCTTACAATTCTGACATTTTTCTTAGAATTGCAATTATATTTCTTACAATTCTGACATTTTTCTTAGAATTGCAATTATATTTCTTACAATTCTGACATTTTTCTTAGAATTGCAATTATATTTCTTACAATTCTGACATTTTTCTTAGAATTGCAATTATATTTCTTACAATTCTGACATTTTTCTTAGAATTGCAATTATATTTCTTACAATTCTGACATTTTTCTTAGAATTGCAATTATATTTCTTACAATTCTGACATTTTTCTTAGAATTGCAATTATATTTCTTACAATTCTGACATTTTTCTTAGAATTGCAATTATATTTCTTACAATTCTGACATTTTTCTTAGAATTGCAATTATATTTCTTACAATTCTGACATTTTTCTTAGAATTGCAATTATATTTCTTACAATTCTGACATTTTTCTTAGAATTGCAATTATATTTCTTACAATTCTGACATTTTTCTTAGAATTGCAATTATATTTCTTACAATTCTGACATTTTTCTTAGAATTGCAATTATATTTCTTACAATTCTGACATTTTTCTTAGAATTGCAATTATATTTCTTACAATTCTGACATTTTTCTTAGAATTGCAATTATATTTCTTACAATTCTGACATTTTTCTTAGAATTGCAATTATATTTCTTACAATTCTGACATTTTTCTTAGAATTGCAATTATATTTCTTACAATTCTGACATTTTTCTTAGAATTGCAATTATATTTCTTACAATTCTGACATTTTTCTTAGAATTGCAATTATATTTCTTACAATTCTGACATTTTTCTTAGAATTGCAATTATATTTCTTACAATTCTGACATTTTTCTTAGAATTGCAATTATATTTCTTACAATTCTGACATTTTTCTTAGAATTGCAATTATATTTCTTACAATTCTGACATTTTTCTTAGAATTGCAATTATATTTCTTACAATTCTGACATTTTTCTTAGAATTGCAATTATATTTCTTACAATTCTGACATTTTTCTTAGAATTGCAATTATATTTCTTACAATTCTGACATTTTTCTTAGAATTGCAATTATATTTCTTACAATTCTGACATTTTTCTTAGAATTGCAATTATATTTCTTACAATTCTGACATTTTTCTTAGAATTGCAATTATATTTCTTACAATTCTGACATTTTTCTTAGAATTGCAATTATATTTCTTACAATTCTGACATTTTTCTTAGAATTGCAATTATATTTCTTACAATTCTGACATTTTTCTTAGAATTGCAATTATATTTCTTACAATTCTGACATTTTTCTTAGAATTGCATTTTTATTTCTCGCAATTCTGACATTTTTCTTAGAATTGCAATTATATTTCTTACAATTCTGACATTTTTCTTAGAATTTTAATTTTAATTCTTGCAATTCTGAGTTTAAATCTCGCATTCCTCACATTTTTTAAAAAATTGAAAGATATGAACTCGCAATTACTTTTTTTAATTATTCTTTTGTGTGATGGAAATAGGATTCCATAGAAAACAGCAGTTTTACACTGTAGTAATACTTCACTGTTTTTACTGTATTTGTGATCAAACAAACGCAGCCTCTGTGAGCAGAAAAGACTCCAGAAGAGATGGTCAAAAATTACCATCTAAGTCTAAAAAGCATGGTAATACTGTGGTACTTTCTGATACTTTTTTGTTGGTTGAAGTGAAAAGTAAACTATTAGTTGTCATATTTCCGTCTAGCTGGACTAGAATCAGTTTAATTAGCTTCATCAGCGTGAAGCGCTCGTTCTCTGTAGTTCAGTACATGAGGACTGTTAGCATAAAAATTGAAAGATATGAACTCGCAATTACTTTTTTTAATTATTCTTTTGTGTGATGGAAATAGGATTCCATAGAAAACAGCAGTTTTACACTGTAGTAATACTTCACTGTTTTTACTGTATTTGTGATCAAACAAACGCAGCCTCTGTGAGCAGAAAAGACTTCAGAAGAGATGGTCAAAAATTACCATCTAAGTCTAAAAAGCATGGTAATACTGTGGTACTTTCTGATACTTTTTTGTTGGTTGAAGTGAAAAGTAAACTATTAGTTGTCATATTTCCGTCTAGCTGGACTAGAATCAGTTTAATTAGCTTCATCAGCGTGAAGCGCTCGTTCTCTGTAGTTCAGTACATGAGGACTGTTAGCAGGCCGGTTTTACTGTTTTTCGTCGTCATTTTAAACTCCGCACGAGGTGATGCTAGTAATTAGCACGTCGTAGCATGTAGCTGTTGCTGTCTTCCCCACCCGAGCGCCTCAGATCGCCGCGTCTCAAGCCTTTCTCATTTGTTTTGTGGCTAAACGTCAGCTGCTGTTTCACAGAAGCACGTCGCTAGCGTGTGTCGGTGGAAGCTGTCAGCAGCGTGTGTTATTTTGGCTGTAGTTGTCAGGAGAACAGCTATAGCTGCGTCTGTTTCTCTTTCAGTATGTGCCACATCAATGTTATTTTAGTATAGTATTTGTTAATATTTTGAATCAGATTTCATTTTTAGATTTTCTCTTTCTTTTTTAATTTTTCTTATAGTTTTAGCATTTTTTAAATTTGTATTCTTTTTTTATATTTGTCTATAGTTTTATTACATTTTAGTTTGTTTAGTTTTAGTTATTTTAGGTATTTACACAAATGAAAATGTTGGCTGAAATGTTAGCTTGGTGACTAGCTGAAATGAAATGTGCTTTTTTTTTATTTCACTTGTTCATTTTATTTCAGAATATGAGAAATATCACAAAATATTATGATATATCTAAAGAATGCATTATTTAATTAAAGAAAAATAGGCAGAACATATTGGGAAAACAAATCTAATTGCAGTTCCCTTTCAGTCGGTCACTCTCGACGTCACGTCGGAGGACCGACGAAACTGGGATCTCGCTTAGAGAGACCAATCTACTTCAAGTGTAAACTAAACGAGCCAATGCACATTGGCATGCGATTATTGCATCCAGCTGCTGCTGATCACAGCGTGAGTATAAGTAGGCAGCAGATGCAGCGCATATTCAGCTTTTCGCTTCTGAGCCGAGCGATCACATCATTCTGCTCCTGACTACTCTACTGAGAGAAGAAGACTGAACGAGTTCAGCGCGCTCTTGGAGAGCTCTTTGTGTTGGCGGACGGCGCTTCAGCGGTGGTGGTTTCCCGTTTCCCGTGTCGAGTGGGTTGCACACATCAGGCTGCACTACCCCCTGTTTGTGTTGCAGATGATCATCTCTCCTGTGCGCCTCAGCACGCTAAAAGAGCTTTTTCCCCTAAAAGAGCAAATTCGGGTGCGTCTTTTGCCTTGATCTAGTTCTCCTCTTGGCGGCAGCCAGGGGGGGCTACTTCAGGCAGTAGCGCGGGCGGTCTGAGGCACTCCGCAGCCAGTTGAGCTGCCAATGGAACGTGCTGTGCCCTCTATAAGGAGCGTACCAGCCGTATTCTTTGGCGCTTCTCCCAACCACCAGATGCCGATTGCTGCATCGGAGGGTGAGCCAGAGCTTTCTGGAGAGGAAGATTCGGCTGTGCTGCTCTCCTCCGGGACTGTAGCAATGCCTGAATCGGATCCAGAAATAATAGCTATGCTTTCCCGGGCCGCCGTAGGGGTAGGGCTCGAGTGGAGACTTCCACCGTGTCCCAAGCCCTCAAGGTTGCACGATTGGTTCTCGAGGTGGTCCGCGCTGGTTCTCAGTGCCCCGCCTCGGTGCCTTTCTTCCCGGAGGTGCATGAGGAGCTCAACAGGTCGTGGATGGCACCTTTTTACTGCCGGAAACCGATCTGCTGGTTCCTCCTCCCTCACCACCCTCGATGGTGGGGCAGCTAGGGGGTTACAAGGGTCCCCCCGATGGAGCGGTCGGTTGCGATGCAGTTGTGTCCTAATACCACCTCTAACCGACAGGAAGAGCCGTGCCTCCCCTCCCGGGTCTGTAGGTACTCGACTGGCCAGCGATGCTTATACGACCTGTGGAGAAGCTGCCTCCGCCTTACACGCTACAGCGTGATTGCAAGTGCACAAGGCCAAAGGCACTGAGGGACTTGAACGAGGGTGGTCACGACCCGGAAGTTCGCAGAGAACTCAGCACCGCGGTGGACCTCGCGCTACGAGCGACGAAGGTTACGGCGCGGTCTCTGGGTCGTGCGATGTCCACTATGGTGGTACAGGAGCGCCATTACTGGCTGACATGCGCGAGATGGACAAGACACGATTCTTGAACGCCCCCGTGTCCCAGGCCGGCCTTTTCGGCGACACGATGGAGAACCTTGCCCAGCAGTTCTCCACTGACCAAAGCAGACTGAGGCCATCAGGTACATCCTGCCCCGGCGTGCAGCTGCTGCCGTCGCAGTGGACGGCCCCCCCCTGCCACCGCCCCGCTCCTGCAGCCTCCAGCAAAGCTGCGCCGTGGAGCCGGTCGCAAGGCAGCCACCCCGCCCATCCAGGCCCCCGCCAAACTTGGTGGCAAGCGAAAGAGCAGAGGCCCTGAGACGGGCAACCCAGAGGTGGAGGGACCTGCTCTTCAGGAGATGGTAAGCCCACCGCTCCTTCCCCCGGAGGAGGGCCGGGCGGAGAATCTTTTC
>NW_015507623.1:50849-51683 GCF_001515645.1 Sinocyclocheilus grahami
AGCAGTGCCACAGGCTGATTGTCTCCATGCCACGCCGCACTGATGCAGTAATTCATGCAAAAGGAGGCCCAACCAAGTATTGAGTACATGTACAGTAAATGAACATACTTTCCAGAAGGCCAACAATTCACTAAAAATGTTTTTTTTATTGGTCTTATGAAGTATTCTAATTTGTTGAGATAGTGAATTGGTGGGGTTTTGTTAAATGTGAGCCAAAATCATCCCAATTAAAAGAACCAAAGACTTAAACTACTTCAGTCTGTGTGCATTGAATTTATTTAATACACGAGTTTCACAATTTGAGTTGAATTACTGAAATAAATGAACTTTTCCACGACATTCTAATTTATTGAGATGCACCTGTACTAGTCCGCACGGACAACATAGCGACCGTTGCGTACATCAACCGACAAGGTGGTCTGCACTCCCGTCGCATGTCACAACTCGCCCGCCTCCTCCTCCTCTGGAGTCAGAAGCATCTGAGGTCGCTTCGTGCTGTTCACATTCCTGGGCTGCTCAACTGGGCAGCCGACGAGCTGTCTCGAGCTGCGCTCCCGGGAGAATGGTGATTCCATCCCTAGACGGTCTAGCTGGTTTGGAGACGTTTCGGAGCCGCTCAGGTAGACCTGTTTGCCTCTCCAGAAACCTCTCACTGCCAGTTGTTCTTCTGCCTGGCTGAGGGAACACTCACCACGGACGCACTGGCAAACAGCTGGCCGCGGGGCCTTCGCAAGTATGCGTTTCCCCCAGTGAGCCTTCTTGCACAGTTGCTGTGCAAGGTCAGGGAGGATGAGGAGCATTCCCGGAACTAATGCTCCTCGCGACAGCCCCTCC
>NW_015507623.1:51777-56563 GCF_001515645.1 Sinocyclocheilus grahami
CTCCAAGCGCTGCCCTCGGAGGAGGCAGACCCAGCCCTAGCTTTGCTCTGTCCCGTCCGAGCCTTAAGGTGCTACGTAGACCAGACACAAAGCTTCAGGACCTCAGACCAGCTCTTTGTCTGTCACGGAGGCCGGCAAAAGGGGAATGCCATCTCTAAGCAGAGGATGGCCCACTGGATAGTGGATGCCATCACCCTGGCTTATCAGGCACAGGGTGTGCCCTGCCCATTCAGGTTGCGAGCTCACTCAACTAGAAGTGTTGCATCCTCCTGGGCGCTGGCTCGTGGCGCCTCGCTGGCGGATATCTGTAGAGCTGCGGGCTGGGTGACCCCTAACACGTTCGCTAGATTATATAGCCTTCGTGTGGAGCCGGTATCCTCCTGTGTTCTCACCGCAAACGGGTAGAAGCACTGAGAGGCCCCGACTTTGGGTCAGCTTGTAAAAATCCCTCCAGGGAGTCCATATAGTAGACCGTGTTGAGCTCCTCCGTCCCCTTGGCAGCCAGACGTGGCGGGGCGTCCGGCGCCGGGCCTTCACTCGTTGAATCCTCGAGAACCTGGTAGAAGGCTGGGTTCCATATGTAAGGCCTAAGTGGATCCCATATGTGTAAAGTCCACGGTATAGCCTTGAGCCCGTGTTTCCCCGGCGGACTTCTGCCATTCCAAGAGGGTTACAATCACCTCCATTCTTCCATATGCACCTAAGGAATGTTCATATGTGTATTGCTTCCGAATCCTCCTTCGGGAAGGTTGGAGCTTCCGTAACGTCCCTGTTCCAAGTAGAACGGGTAAATTTTCACAGTGTTATCCAGTCTTACTCAGTGGGTAGTGCCATAGCAGCAGTAGCTGGTCCTCTTGTGCAAGCCCTGGCCTACACCAAAAAGTAGGGGCACAAGTGGCTTCCACAGGACACTGGAAGGGGCAGTAGCTGTGGCCTTTTGGTAGGATCCCAATTTCGTTGGTCATCCGACGTGACGTCGAGAGTGACCGACTGAAAGGTCTCCATTCCCTCCTTCAGGGAACGAGGGTTACCATACGTAACCGAGACGTTATTATTATTACTATTATTAATATTATTATTTAATCAAATGATAAAAATTTAATAAAAATAAATGTACTCTATATAACTGTGAAATATTTAGTAAATTAAATAAAAATTAATAGTAGTAGTATAAATTAAAATTATCATGAAATACATAAATGAGCAAAAACAAATTATTATTATCAATTGAAATTATTATTATTGTAAAATAATAATTTCAAGAACATTTATATTATTATTTGTTATTATTATAATTATTATAAAATTAGTATTAAATATATAAATCACTAATATAATAATACTAATTATATATGTACTGTATCATTTTATTTATTTATATTTTTATTATTTAAACACTCTAAAATTAGTGGGTTATTGTTTTAACCCAAATGCTGGGTTCAGCCTATTGGGTCATTTTTTTGGGTTATTTTTAATATTTTTCCCACGTGCTGGGTCATTTTAGCGCTGGGTTATTTTTTTCTACCTAACCGCTGGGTTGACCCTGTCTCCGGTGAAACTTCTCAACAACGCAGCTGCTGAGTTACGGTCAGATCCCGGGCTTTCTCAGCGCCGCCTCCACCGATCTGATGCACTCTTTCCGGGAAATAAAGGTTTGTATACATTTTATTTCATTTATAAAGTCTTTAATGTGGTGTAAATAATATTATTTTATGCAACGCAACATAAGGACGAGATGTCAGTCAGCTGCGTCAGCAGCAGTCGTTTTGCACTGGAAACGTCTTTGCCTTGCATAACATAAATTGAGTTCAATTAAATTTGATGTTGAAATATGTTCTCTAATCTCAGTACTGTTTGTTTATGGGCAGGTTTTGGAGTCAGTCACACCAACTTTCAGCTATGAGTGAAACGCGAGGCCGCGGTCTAAAGTTCGCAGTTCCCCGGCGAACAGCAGCCCTTCATCGGCTCAGATTTCGGCGACACACCAGCACGAGAATTAGCACTATTTTGGTAAAAAACGATTACAGAGAATGATTGAATACACTTGAATTAAATAGCTACTTTTAAATGTGCCTTTTTTATCACTAAAATGCTCGTTAAGCGAGTTTAAATGTATGTGATATTGTAAGCTATGCTGTATTCACCCAAATAAATTCAATTTGTCTTGTATTTTGTCCATGGGTGTTCTTGCTTTAAAATAAATGTTCATCTTTTGATTATTGCTGTTGCCTATAGTAATTCTGTGTGGGATTTTTAATTGCCAGCCCATTTTAAGCCAGCAATATAATACTTTTTAAACAATAGATGACTTAAATTAAACAACCCAGCATGATGGGTAAAAACGTTTAACCCAACCAGCTGTGTCAAAGTAACCCAGCAATATTTACCCAGCGCTGGGTTGCCAAATAACCCAAGTTGGGTTGTTTTTAACCCAGCATATTTTAGAGTGTACTGTACATGTTTATTTATTTTTATTTACTTTATTTTTTATTTTGTTTTGCTTTCAAACATTTTGGCAGACAACCACAGGCTCAGATTTCGGCGACACACCAGCACGAGAATTAGCACTATTTTGGTAAAAAACGATTAGAGAGAATGATTGAATACACTTGAATTAAATAGCTACTTTTAAATGTGCCTTTTTTATCACTAAAATGCTCGTTAAGCGAGTTTAAATGTATGTGATATTGTAAGCTATGCTGTATTCACCCAAATAAATTCAATTTGTCTTGTATTTTGTCCATGGGTGTTCTTGCTTTAAAATAAATGTTCATCTTTTGATTATTGCTGTTGCCTATAGTAATTCTGTGTGGGATTTTTAATTGCCAGCCCATTTTAAGCCAGCAATATAATACTTTTTAAACAATAGATGACTTAAATTAAACAACCCAGCATGATGGGTAAAAACGTTTAACCCAACCAGCTGTGTCAAAGTAACCCAGCAATATTTACCCAGCGCTGGGTTGCCAAATAACCCAAGTTGGGTTGTTTTTAACCCAGCATATTTTAGAGTGTACTGTACATGTTTATTTATTTTTATTTACTTTATTTTTTATTTTGTTTTGCTTTCAAACATTTTGGCAGACAACCACAGGGAAACTCCTCTTTTGAATCTTTCTCTTGTGCTGACCACAGATTTCTCTTTACAAAAGTACAGAGATGTTTGGCGTGTGTTGCGTTTTCAAGCGCACGATTCAAAGAATTCATGTGAAGCTGCATTTACTGCAAAACAATCGAACAGATTCCACATATGTGTTCAATGATCTCACCATCCGATAACACACACACACACACACACACACACACACTCTTCTCTCTGATCTGGTTCGTGTATTTTTATTCTGTGCACTGATATCAGGCAGAAGCAGGCGAGGAGGTGTCGTCTGTCTATAGACTGATGCTGGGGAGGTTGAGTATGAATATGTCAGTGGAATATGAAAGTGTGTGATGATATAATCGGAGCAGCTGAATGGATTTACAGTGGAAGCGAAATAAGATCCAGATTAATGATGATCAATGCTGTCGGCCAAGCCTTCGCTGCTTTCCTCACGCTTTATTAAACACTCATCATATCACGCGACTGCTGTCATGAGAGGAAGTTCATGCAGTTTTTTAATTTTAAACATTAGGATTTAGCGCTTGTTGATCTGTCAAATGCAGGGTTATTATAGTTAACTTATACTACAACCATAAAAATATTTCATTACTTGAAATAAAATAAAATAAAATAAATTATAAAAAGAAAAACTAACATTTTAGTTCAACAAGTTCCCAAGGAAATATTTCTCATTTTATTTTACTAAAATAATAATATTGATAATAATAATAACAGGATAAACAAGTAAATCAGTCAAATAAAAATATAGACATATTTACAATAATTATGATAAAACTGGCAATTAGTTCAAATACAAAAAAAATTTAAAAAACGAAATATTGTACTAGAAAAATGGCTTTACTAAAACTTAAAAAAAAGAAAAGCTCAGGTGAAAAATATATAGGCCTAAATTTAGGATTTATGTATTTGAATTGCATATAAAATTTCCATTCATTTGGATTACACCGTTTTTATGCATAAACAAACTAATGTGATGCAAATTTGTCTATATTGTTTTTATTTTAGTTATTTTAGTACATAAATTTAAACTAAATCAAAGTGAGAAATGTTGCTAAATTTTTGATGATTTAAATTTTTGTTTCAGTTTTAGTTTTAGTTAACTGTAATAAACCTGGTTGTCCAATATAAAGATAAACACCATATTTATAACGAAACAATCATATACATTTTTTATCATATTTTATGATCCATTTAAAAATGGAATATTTATCATATCAGATGTAATAAAATATAATATGTCCCCACTGTAAAGCCTCAGATCTCCTCTTTTTTCCTGTATTCTTAAAATAAACTATATTTATTGAACAAAATATATATTTTGATCATAAGCAGAAAAAGCTCTCCAAAATCAGAGCATGGTTTATTATTAACTATTTGCATCTATTTGGCTATAATTAAATAATATTTATTTTAAATGCATTTATTACTATTGCTTAGAATCAATATAAATCTGTTCATTGGGAAAACAGTTAAATGTATTCAGTTAAAAAACATTAACATGATTAAAGTATGGCTTGTAATTCCAAGCAATATTCAGTTAGATAAATATATGAGATTGGATTTATTAATGATAAATATGTCTTATATCACATATCGTTAATATCACATTGAGCATATTAACATACTATTACAGAAATCTGAGCTGTTTCTTTAATATACGACTGCCAA
>NW_015507623.1:56739-57452 GCF_001515645.1 Sinocyclocheilus grahami
AATATATAATTAAATTGTTAATAATAATAATTTAGAATATAAAATGTGATATAAAAAATATATAGTATCAAAATATGATTAAATTATTATTGATAATATGTCATATTAACATTGTTTATGAAATATATAATACAAATCTCATAATTAAGTTATGAATAATATGTACTAAAAATGCTATGTATAAAATATATATGATAAAAATATTATATGAATAAATTATTAATATATAGTATTCAAATGGATTTAAGGGGATAAAGAAGAAAAAAGAGGAACAGTAAAAGCACAAGCTCTTTTATAACCAATCTCAACTATTTGGAAACAATGTTTTTTATTTTATATTTTTTTAAATGCTCTTATTCTTAAGATAATATGTTAAAAATGCAAAATGTCTCGTCTCGTCACATCTCAGGTTTAATGTTTTCAAAATCTCTAAAGATTCATGTATCAAATGCGAACAGATAAAATGACTATATTAAGGTTCCTAAGCAGTTGTTATTGTTTCCGTCAGATATTGTTCATGCAGAAGTTGTGTAAAGTGCATTCGGTGATAATGGTTTAACAGGAGGTGTGTGTGTGTGTGTGTAATGCATCATTCTCCTGCAGTATGTCTGTGTTGTGGAGCACACATTTGCACACGTCTTTCTGTCTGTCGCTCTGAGCTCCAGGGTGAAACCAAGATCTTGAAGCTGAAGAACCTGAGACCCAAGGACTAC
>NW_015507624.1:0-2158 GCF_001515645.1 Sinocyclocheilus grahami
GTGTGTGTGTGAGTGAGTGTAGTCGTGCTTGTGAACATGTGTTAATATGTATCAATCTGTGTCTTGTGTAGATTTTAAGGAGGTTCTTCCAGAGGTGTGTAACGCTGTGCAGGAGGCGGATTTCATCTCTATAGATGGAGAATTCACGGGTCTGTGTGTGTATTAATGTGTGTGTGTGTCTCTTTCTCTCTGTGTGTATTAATGTGAGTGAGTATTAAGAGTGTGTGTGTATTAATGTGAGTGAGTATTAAGAGTGTGTGTGTGTGTATTAATGTGTGTGTTGTTGTAGGAATCAGTGATGGGCCGTCAGTAAGTGCTCTGACCAATGGACTTGATACACCAGAGGAGAGATACACTAAACTGAGGAAGGTAAGGAACACACACACGCATTAATACTCCCACACACTCCCTCTCTCTCCATCTCTCTCTCGCTCTCTCACAGACACACTGATGTTTATAATTTGTACTTCTCTTTAAGTCTTGCCAGTGTTTTAAACCGCTCGCGCGCTCTCCTAGAGATGGTTCACTCAAACGCCTCACATACAGCTCACCAATCCGGCTTGTGCTGCGTGAAGCTATTGAGTCACCTAAGAATGAATGTCTGTAACAATCCTGACTGCAGCCCAAATACTTATTTTCCACCATAATTTGCAAATAAATTCTTTAAAAATCCTACAATGTGATTTTCTGGATTTTTTTTCTCATTTTGTCTCTCATAGTTGAGGTATACCTATGATGAAAATTACAGGCCTCTCTCATCTTTTTAAGTGGGAGAACTTGCACAATTGGTGGCTGACTAAATACTTTTTTGCCCCACTGTAAATAATTCTGCATGATAAAAAGAAGGCTTCCGGAGATAGATGATCCTGATCGGAGCACCTGTAGTTGTGATTGTGGGTTAGTTCTCGTGAGTGTTTGTAATATGTCATTGAAATGAGTTTCATGAGCAAGTCCAGGTTTCTCTGGATATATTTGCTGTATTGATCATGGCAGTGCTGTAGTTTCTCACACTGTTCAGTATTAATATTACTGTAATGTTGCTGCACACTGTCAGGGTTTAAGCAAAATAACCAACTGATTGCTCATTTAGCTCTTATATGACACGTAAAAGCACATTAGTACATATGCATATATATATATATATATATATATATATATATAGCAATCGCGTGATGAAAACAAGACAAATGATTGCACACATTCATGGATCATAATGCAGAAGTTCAGACTCCGCAGGATGATCTTGATTTTTAACAGGTGCATGTTTTGAGTCCGTGCACATGTAATCTGAGTCATAATGCACTGGGTATTATTACAGTCATATGATGGATCGTTATTTTTTTTTAATTGTGTGTGCTGACGCTCTGCTGGTTTCCTGCAGCACTCCATGAACTTCCTGCTCTTCCAGTTCGGCCTCTGCACCTTCAGATACGAGCCGAATCAGTCCTCGTGAGTCAAGCTCCTGCTCCGCATCAGAGCTGTGCTTGTCACTCTTCTTTGGGCTTCTGTATCGTGCCAGCACTGTGTCTGATCTAATGATTTCAGTCCCTCCAGTTTTTCACGGCTCAGGACTGTAGATGTTACAGTGATCTGTCTCCGTCACACAGGTACGTCACTAAAGCCTTCAACTTCTACATCTTCCCCAAACCCTTCAGCCGCACGTCTCCGGACATCAAGTTCATCTGTCAGGTGAGAGACCCTTTGTGTCATTAGTTACTGATAAACCAGACTGACGCTCATGAATCATCATCCTCATCATCATCATCTTCCTCCAGAGCTCCAGCATTGATTTCCTGGCCAGTCAGGGCTTCGACTTCAACAAGGTCTTCCGCAGCGGTCAGTGAGTTTGACTTCCTGTCATGTGATTGGTGGGTGGTGTCTGCCATGTGTTTGACTGACAGCTGTGGTTGCCGTAGGGATCCCGTACCTGACGCAGGAGGAGGAGTCTCAGCTGAGGGAGCAGTATGAGGAAAGGCGGAGTCAGATCAATGGGGCGGGGACAGTGTTGTACACGCCCACTGCAGGGATGGGATTCTGTAATGTGCCTGAAGACCAGAGAGACTTCATCAGGATGGTGGAGTGAGTCACTCACACTCACTCACTTACTCACTCGCGCACACACACACACACACACACTCACTCGCGCACACACACACAC
>NW_015507624.1:2368-22127 GCF_001515645.1 Sinocyclocheilus grahami
TCTCTTTCTCACACACAAACACACACACACACACTCTCACTCTCACTCACTCACACACACACACACACTCTCTCACTCACTCACTCGCGCACACACTCACTCGCGCACACACACTCACACACTCGCGCGCGCACACACTCACTCGCACACACACTCACACTCACACACACACACTCACTCGCACACACTCTCTCACTCACTCACTCTCTCACTCACTCACTCGCGCACACACTCACTCGCGCACACACACTCACACACTCGCGCGCGCACACACTCACTCGCACACACACTCACACTCACACACACACACTCACTCGCACACACTCTCTCACTCACTCACTCTCTCACTCACTCACTCGCGCACACACTCACACACTCACTCGCGCGCACACACACACACACTCTCACTCGCACACACACTCACTCGCGCACACACACTCGCGCGCGCACACACACTCACTCGCGCACACACACTCACACGCACACACACACTCACACACTCACTCACGCACACACACACACACGCACACACATGTCTGTGTTTCCCAGGTAACCTCTGATCATACGTGTGTCTCTGCTCATGTGCACCGGCTCACGCTGTGTGTGTGTGTTTCAGGCTGTTGGACACCAAGCTGATGGCATCCACGCAGCCCTACAAGGTGCGTTGTGTGTGTTTAATGAGTGTATGTGTTCAGTAGTGATCTGGAGCTGTGTGTGTTTAGTGAGTGTGTTTGTGTGACAGGAGATCATCAGCAACACATCACTGGCTGAACTGCACAAACAGCTGAGAGAGAAACCTTTCAGATCACCCACCACCGGTACACACACACACTCGGACTCGCTCACGTCACTCTCCGGCCTCATGCGCGTGTGTGTGTGTGTGTGTGTGTTGTTCAGAGTGTCCTGAAGGCCTCCAGAGTTACGACACGTCCACAGAGCAGCTTCATGAAGCCGGTTATGATGCCTTCATCACTGGACTGTGCTTCATCTCCATGGCAAACTACCTGGGTGAGTGTGTGTGTGTGTGTGTGTGTGTTGTTCAGAGTGTCCTGAAGGCCTCCAGAGTTACGACACGTCCACAGAGCAGCTTCATGAAGCCGGTTATGATGCCTTCATCACTGGACTGTGCTTCATCTCCATGGCAAACTACCTGGGTGAGTGTGTGTGTGTGTGTGTGTGTGTTGTTCAGAGTGTCCTGAAGGCCTCCAGAGTTACGACACGTCCACAGAGCAGCTTCATGAAGCCGGTTATGATGCCTTCATCACTGGACTGTGCTTCATCTCCATGGCAAACTACCTGGGTGAGTGTGTGTGTGTGTGTGTGTGTGTGTGATGTGCAGGAGTAGTGATCTGCTCCCAGAGGGGCTTTTTCTCATAGGAGTCTTATGAAGAGTTATGAAAGTTATGAACCAAACCAACCAGCTAGAAAAGCATATATCAATTAACAACCTCACAACTTACAGTAGTTCTGTCTCTAAGGGTTAAGTTATTGTCTCTATTGGAGAAAATAAATGGGATTTATTACTCTATGAAAAAGATGTGTAATCGGTCGATCTGCCAGCTAATCTTGTTCAAGAGAGTGACTGTTAATATCTCGTGCGAGTTACTGCAGCTTCAGATCTGCTCATCCAATCAGAGCTCAGTTTATGAAATCTGAACAGTTTCGTTTTTCATGTGTGTCTCTCTTCTCTCAGGATCTTTTCTCACTCCTCCAAAGAGTCACATCTCTGCCCGCTCCAAACTCCTCGAACCCTTCTACAACAAGTGAGCCTCACACTCACTCTCTCACACTCACTCACTCACTCACTCTCTCACACACACACACACACACTCTCTCACACACACCTGTCTGAATCTGTGTCTCCTATGAGTTCATGTGTGTTTTCTAGATTATTCCTGATGAGGGTGATTGACATTCCCTACCTGAACATGAGTGGACCTGACCGTAAGACACTCACACTCAATATGCATACGGTGTCTCATTCATGCATTCACAGTGTCCGTTATCAAACGTTGTGTGTGTGTGTTTTCAGTGCAGCCCAAGAGAGATCATGTCCTGTACGTCACGTTCCCTAAAGAGTGGAAGACCAGCGACCTGTACCAGCTCTTCAGCGCCTTTGGTAACACCTTCACTGACACACACACACACACACACACGCTCGTCTGTCAGTGTCTGGTTGGGTGTGTGTGCTGATCTGTGTTTGCCGTGTCTCAGGGAACATCCAGGTGTCGTGGATCGATGACACGTCAGCGTTCGTGTGTCTCAGTCAGACGGAGCAGGTTCAGATAGGTAAGATTCAGCTGCTCTGCTTCAGTGTGGGCCGATGGTCTGCTAACGTCTGCTGTGTGTGTACAGCCATGAACACTAGCCGCTACGCCGAGAGCTACTGCATCCAGACCTACGCTGAGTACATGCAGTCCAGACAGAAGAGCACACACACCAGCAGGAGGTGGACTGACGACGGCTGGGCGGACACTTCCTACAGCGCCGCCGCCATGACGACCGCCTCGGGCTTCAGCCACGCCCACAGCCGGTGAGTCAGAGTCCCTCAGATGCGCGGCACGAGTTAGTTATGTGACCGTGACCGTGTGTGTGTGTGTGTGTGTTCAGACTGCAGGCGGTCAAGAGGGGCATCAGTACGTCTCCGGAGGAGCAGAATCACGACGCTGACAGCAGCTGGACAAACTACAGCAGCGTCAAGAAGATCAAGACCGACGGTCCGTGAGTCTGCTTTCACTCTGACAAACTACAGTGATGACCGTAACAGCCTCCACTTCAACACACTAGAACCATACCAGCAGCTACAGACATGATTATATTACAGTCCACACTAATGAATTGAGTGTTTAATAAAACTTTATGGTAACAGTAATTATTCAAACCCGTTTATTTCGTTAACATGAGATGTTTAATTTCGTTCGTGTCACAGGAAGCTGCTCGCAGACGTACGCCGATGTGACTGGCTCCTGTGATTGGTCCAGACTGCAGTAAGTGCCCCGCCCCTTTAACTCACTCACATGATGTCATGATGCCGTCTGATTAGCTGCTGTTTCTTCAGGCCTGATGAAGGCGGAGCCTCTGAGTCCAGTGCAGGAGGAGGCGGAGCCTGGGGAGTCCTCAGCCAATCAGAGTCAAGGTAAAAGGAGCCGCAGACACAAGAAGAGGAAGGAGGAGGAGGAGGAGGAGGAGGAGAGAGCAGCAGAGAGAGCAGGTGTGTAGAAACGCACACACGTGTCACGTGACTCGATCGCTGCATAAGCTGATGTCATGACTGATTGTGTTACAGGAGGAGCTAAATGAGGCTGTGGGTTTCTCCAGAGTTATCAGAGCCATCTCTAAATCTGTGAGTGTCTCTCTCTCTCTCTCTCTCTCTCACTCTCACTCACTCTCTCACACACACACACACACATTCAGATTATTGTGAAATAAACCGTCCTGACCTGCTTGTGTGTGTGTGACGCAGGGTAAACTGGTGGTGGGTCACAACATGCTGCTGGACGTCATGCACACCATCCATCAGTTCTGTGGGCCGCTGCCTGAGGTAACATGATGAAGCACTGAAGGATTGTGGGAGAGTGTGACGTGTCCCAGTCTGATGAGCTCTGTGTGCGTTTACAGGAGCTGGATGACTTTAAGGAGGTGGCCATGTCTGTGTTTCCCAGGTAACCTCTGATCATACGTGTGTCTCTGCTCATGTGTGCACCGGCTCACGCTGTGTGTGTGTGTTTCAGGCTGTTGGACACCAAGCTGATGGCATCCACGCAGCCCTACAAGGTGCGTTGTGTGTGTTTAATGAGTGTATGTGTTCAGTAGTGATCTGGAGCTGTGTGTGTTTAGTGAGTGTGTTTGTGTGACAGGAGATCATCAGCAACACATCACTGGCTGAACTGCACAAACAGCTGAGAGAGAAACCTTTCAGATCACCCACCACCGGTACACACACACACTCGGACTCGCTCACGTCACTCTCCGGCCTCATGCGCGTGTGTGTGTGTGTGTGTGTGTTGTTCAGAGTGTCCTGAAGGCCTCCAGAGTTACGACACGTCCACAGAGCAGCTTCATGAAGCCGGTTATGATGCCTTCATCACTGGACTGTGCTTCATCTCCATGGCAAACTACCTGGGTGAGTGTGTGTGTGTGTGTGTGTGTGTGTGATGTGCAGGAGTAGTGATCTGCTCCCAGAGGGGCTTTTTCTCATAGGAGTCTTATGAAGAGTTATGAAAGTTATGAACCAAACCAACCAGCTAGAAAAGCATATATCAATTAACAACCTCACAACTTACAGTAGTTCTGTCTCTAAGGGTTAAGTTATTGTCTCTATTGGAGAAAATAAATGGGATTTATTACTCTATGAAAAAGATGTGTAATCGGTCGATCTGCCAGCTAATCTTGTTCAAGAGAGTGACTGTTAATATCTCGTGCGAGTTACTGCAGCTTCAGATCTGCTCATCCAATCAGAGCTCAGTTTATGAAATCTGAACAGTTTCGTTTTTCATGTGTGTCTCTCTTCTCTCAGGATCTTTTCTCACTCCTCCAAAGAGTCACATCTCTGCCCGCTCCAAACTCCTCGAACCCTTCTACAACAAGTGAGCCTCACACTCACTCTCTCACACTCACTCACTCACTCACTCTCTCACACACACACACACACACTCTCTCACACACACCTGTCTGAATCTGTGTCTCCTATGAGTTCATGTGTGTTTTCTAGATTATTCCTGATGAGGGTGATTGACATTCCCTACCTGAACATGAGTGGACCTGACCGTAAGACACTCACACTCAATATGCATACGGTGTCTCATTCATGCATTCACAGTGTCCGTTATCAAACGTTGTGTGTGTGTGTTTTCAGTGCAGCCCAAGAGAGATCATGTCCTGTACGTCACGTTCCCTAAAGAGTGGAAGACCAGCGACCTGTACCAGCTCTTCAGCGCCTTTGGTAACACCTTCACTGACACACACACACACACGCTCGTCTGTCAGTGTCTGGTTGGGTGTGTGTGCTGATCTGTGTTTGCCGTGTCTCAGGGAACATCCAGGTGTCGTGGATCGATGACATGTCAGCGTTCGTGTGTCTCAGTCAGACGGAGCAGGTTCAGATAGGTAAGATTCAGCTGCTCTGCTTCAGTGTGGGCCGATGGTCTGCTAACGTCTGCTGTGTGTGTACAGCCATGAACACTAGCCGCTACGCCGAGAGCTACTGCATCCAGACCTACGCTGAGTACATGCAGTCCAGACAGAAGAGCACACACACCAGCAGGAGGTGGACTGACGACGGCTGGGCGGACACTTCCTACAGCGCCGCCGCCATGACGACCGCCTCGGGCTTCAGCCACGCCCACAGCCGGTGAGTCAGAGTCCCTCAGATGCGCGGCACGAGTTAGTCATGTGACCGTGACCGTGTGTGTGTGTGTGTGTGTTCAGACTGCAGGCGGTCAAGAGGGGCATCAGTACGTCTCCGGAGGAGCAGAATCACGACGCTGACAGCAGCTGGACAAACTACAGCAGCGTCAAGAAGATCAAGACCGACGGTCCGTGAGTCTGCTTTCACTCTGACAAACTACAGTGATGACCGTAACAGCCTCCACTTCAACACACTAGAACCATACCAGCAGCTACAGACATGATTATATTACAGTCCACACTAATGAATTGAGTGTTTAATAAAACTTTATGGTAACAGTAATTATTCAAACCCGTTTATTTCGTTAACATGAGATGTTTAATTTCGTTCGTGTCACAGGAAGCTGCTCGCAGACGTACGCCGATGTGACTGGCTCCTGTGATTGGTCCAGACTGCAGTAAGTGCCCCGCCCCTTTAACTCACTCATTTCAAACCCGTTTATTTCGTTAACATGAGATGTTTAATTTCGTTCGTGTCACAGGAAGCTGCTCGCAGACGTACGCCGATGTGACTGGCTCCTGTGATTGGTCCAGACTGCAGTAAGTGCCCCGCCCCTTTAACTCACTCACATGATGTCATGATGCCGTCTGATTAGCTGCTGTTTCTTCAGGCCTGATGAAGGCGGAGCCTCTGAGTCCAGTGCAGGAGGAGGCGGAGCCTGGGGAGTCCTCAGCCAATCAGAGTCAAGGTAAAAGGAGCCGCAGACACAAGAAGAGGAAGTCAGACAGTGAGCGTTTACATTGATGTACGCCGCGTAACTCTCGTCCGCTGAACTTGACTGTTTGTTTGTTTTCTGTCGTACAGCTTCTGAAACGATGCCACCGGCGCTCTTCGACGTTCCTCAGGTTTGGTAGTGAAGGCTCGGCAGCCAATCAGAAGCCTCGCTCAGTCCGGGTGTAATCGACAGCCAATCAGAAGACTGCACTTGACTCCTGACACCCAGCGTGTGTCGTCTGTGACCTCCCGTGACCTCTCCTGGCGTGGCCCGAGTTCAGAGCGTTTTAAAGGTGCTGAAGATACCGAGCCGTTTCCAGTGTGAGTGTGTATGAGTGCGTCCTGTAGTATTTTAACCTGGTTTCCGACGGCGCTCCCTCATTTTAAGTGTCGACGTGTCCTGCAGGTTTATTTATTCCTCATGATGGTGTTTCGTCTTTAGTGTAACCGTGATTAACAGTGAGAGAAAAGAACAACGCGTGTCAAAGAATGTCTGATGTCATCACGAGTGTCCTGTTCATGTCCTCGTTTGTTTTTGTATGAAATGTTCAAATGTTCCCTTTTCCAGGGGAGATGAAATTAAAGTGTTTCTTAGTACGTCTGTGTTGAGCTGTTCATTCAAACTGAACTGAGTTCATAAATAATTCACTTTTTGTTCAGTATTGATAGTCTGACATGAAGTCGATTCATAATGATACAGGGTCCTAAACTAATGCACACAAACTGAAACCTAATGCCCGTTTAAGACATTTAAAGTGACCTCACTGGCAGATTAACGCAATAGTGACTCCATATTAAGAGGCGAGCGATATGATCAAAACCTTTCCTGCAGTCTGAGGCGTTTCCAAACACTACATTTCTTACATTTGAGCCACATTCCTCAACAGTGCTGTTTAAACGACTGCTGATTAAATTAGAAGAAAAATTGCTGTTTCAGCTCCAGTAAATTATAGCAGCATCTCCATCAGTCAGATATAATATAACATCATATTGGGCTTATTGACTTGCACTACGGTTGTTGTACTCCTGCACAATGGGACAAATCACTGATCTCTCCTCGCAGTGATTCCCCAAACCCTTGCACTCATAACACCAGTGCGAGGCCTGTGCTGACCCGAATCTGTGCCCTGCTGATCTGTGTAGCCTCGGCGAGCAGAACACCGAAGCAGACCCAGCTCTGATCAGCAGCTGCGTGGAAGAACTCGTCTGTTTTATAGCTTCTCAGAAGGGTTTGTCTTCACCAGAACACGGACGTTCAACAGAAACACAGTGAAATAATAAAACAAGGAGATAGGAACTTAACTTTGACGAAGTGAAGCTTAATAAGGAGACCAATGTTTCTGTTTGTAAAGGATGTATAGGTGCACTAAACCTGTGGACAGCTGATAAAAAGCTTAGAATCTGTCACAATCATTTTCAATGAACCCTTCAACCACAAACCCTCCGTGTTCTTCAACAGTAAGTGGTAAAGCTGTGAGAGCTAGAAATAAGGCTTTTAAACTTCTAAAGAGAATGCATAATTATAATCATTTAATATTCTACAAGAAGGCTCAAGCAGTGGTAAGACGAACTATAAGGCAAGCTAAAAGAGATAGCTGGCGAAGCTTTTGTGGTGAGATTGGGAGAACCACACCAGTGGGTGACGTGTGGAGAATGATGAAAAGAATGGGAGGCAATAAAAGAGAGCGGGTATATCCAGTATTAGAAACCGAACGGGAAGTTGCGGTAACAGACAAGGACAGCAGAAATGCTGGTGAAAACATTTGTACGGATCCATGGGTCAGGGAACGTGAGTGAAGAAGGGAGGAGGAGGAGGGAAATAACAGAGACAACATCTAGAAGATCTAGGAAAAAATGGGAGTCAGATATAATATAACATCATATTGGACTTATTGACTTGCACTACGGTTGTTGTACTCCTGCACAATGGGACAAATCACTGATCTCTCCTCGCAGTGATTCCCCAAACCCTTGCACTCATAACACCAGTGCGAGGCCTGTGCTGACCCGAATCTGTGCCCTGCTGATCTGTGTAGCCTCGGCGAGCAGAACACCGAAGCAGACCCAGCTCTGATCAGCAGCTGCGTGGAAGAACTCGTCTGTTTTATAGCTTCTCAGAAGGGTTTGTCTTCACCAGAACACGGACGTTCAACAGAAACACAGTGAAATAATAAAACAAGGAGATAGGAACTTAACTTTGACGAAGTGAAGCTTAATAAGGAGACCAATGTTTCTGTTTGTAAAGGATGTATAGGTGCACTAAACCTGTGGACAGCTGATAAAAAGCTTAGAATCTGTCACAATCATTTTCAATGAACCCTTCAACCACAAACCCTCCGTGTTCTTCAACAGTAAGTGGTAAAGCTGTGAGAGCTAGAAATAAGGCTTTTAAACTTCTAAAGAGAATGCATAATTATAATCATTTAATATTCTACAAGAAAGCTCAAGCAGTGGTAAGACGAACTATAAGGCAAGCTAAAAGAGATGGCTGGCGAAGCTTTTGTGGTGAGATTGGGAGAACCACACCAGTGGGTGACGTGTGGAGAATGATGAAAAGAATGGGAGGCAATAAAAGAGAGCGGGTATATCCAGTATTAGAAACCGAACGGGAAGTTGCGGTAACAGACAAGGACAGCAGAAATGCTGGTGAAAACATTTGTACGGATCCATGGGTCAGGGAACGTGAGTGAAGAAGGGAGGAGGAGGAGGGAAATAACAGAGACAACATCTAGAAGATCTAGGAAAAAATGGGGGAATAGAAGATCAGTCAGTTAACCTCCGGTTTACTCTAGATGAGCTGAAAAGAGCAATTAGTCATTTAATTAATACACTGTCGTCTCCAGGAAAAGATCAGATCACAAATATAATGGTGAAACATCTTAAAGATGGGGCTATGGGCACATTTTTAGATCTGTATAATAGAGAATGGGAGGAAGCAAGATTACCAAATGCTTGGAAAGAAGCTGTAACAATTCCAATAAGAAAGCCTGGCAAAGATCCTTCTAAACCATCTAATTATAGGCCAATAGCTCTTACTTCGAATATATGTACATTAATGGAAAGGATGGTTACAGACCGTTTGACACATTTATTGGAAAAGAGCGGAATATTAACTAAATATCAAAGTGGTTTTAGAAAAGGAAGAGGCACAATGGACCCTGTTGTATGTTTGGAAAATGAAATTAGGAGAGCTCAGGTAAATAACGAGTCAGTAATTGCAGTGTTTTTCGATGTTGAGAAAGCATATGATATGATGTGGAGGGAGGGACTTTTGATAAAGCTGAAAATGATGAGTATAGAGGGAAGAATTTACAATTGGATTAAAGATTTTATGGCGTACGGAAGTATACAGGTGAGAATTGGAAATGAATTGTCGAACAGATGTGAGAGAGAAAATGGAACTCCACAAGGGAGTGTTATAAGTCCATTAGTTTTTTCCAGAATGATTAATGGTGTATTTAATCAAGTACAGCAAGATGTAGGTCGATCTCTTTCGCTGATGATGGAGCTCTATGGAAAAGGGGAAGGAATATTTTGTATATTAATGGAAGGATGCAAGAAGCAATTCGACGGGTAGAAGAATGGGCAGGTGATTGGGGATTTACATTCAGTAGAAAACACCAAGACTATAATTCTCTCTAGGAAAGGGATTATACCAGAAATAAACTTGAAGATGTACGGGAGGTCCTTAGAGAGAGTTAGAGTTTTTACATTTGTAGGTATTTATTTTGATTCAAAACTTACATGGGTGGATCATATAAACAAAGTTATTGAAACATGTCAGAAGGTATTAAACATCATGAGATGTGTAAGTGGAGTGGCATGCGGGGCACGTTTTTTGTGGTTAAAAACCATCTATGTGGCACTGATCAGATCTGTGTTTGATTACGGCAGTGTGGCACATGGTTCGGCTTCAAAAACCCTGTTGGAGAAACTGGATAAAACACAAGCCCAAGCTTTGAGACGGTGTTGTGGAGCTGTAGAAACGACACCCGTTCCTTCTGTACACGTCCTGTTAGAGGAGATTCCTCTGGAAGTGAGAAGGAAACCATTAATGATCAGTTACTGGGCTTTATCTGGGTTCCATCACACGTAGCTGTAAAGGCAAACGAGGACAGAAAAATGCAATTTATACCGAGATATATTTTACAAAATAGCTCAAGGAATGAATGCTATAGTTTTATTTTTCAGTTCCTTAAAATAACTAATTTGTGGGAGAGAATTTAAAAAAAAAAAAGAAGGAAAATTGGGAAGGAAGGAAGTAAATTTTTGATCCACACTCCATTCCAGTTGGTGGCGGAAATACACCATTTTGTTGTTTGTCAACCGCCAATAAAATTTCAAGAAGAAGAAGAAGAAGAAGAAGGTGTTTGTGTGTGAAGCAGCAGCATGTCAACAAAGAGTCTGGCGAAGTAAGAAACATCTCATCTGACACTAACACTCAGATTAAACAGATTAGTGTTATATAAACGTTATTTCATGTGTGTGTGTGTGTGTCAGGGAGCTGGGTCTGATCAGGAAGCGCAGTCACTCATCTGGAGCTCATCAGCGGCCGTCTGTCTGCAGTAAGAGTCTCTGCTGAGTGTGAGAGAGAGTGTGTGTGTGTGTGTGAGTGAGAGAGAGAGAGAGTGTGTGTGTGTGTGTGAGTGTGTGTGTGTGTGTGTGTGTGTGAGTGTGTGTGTGAGTGTCTCTGTCGGTCTGCAGTAAGAGTCTCTGCTGTGTGTTCATGTGTGGATCGTCACTGACTCTGCTGCTGCTGCTGGTGTTGTTGTTTCTCAGAGCAGCGCTTCTCTTTCCTGATCATCATTGACTTTGAGTCCACCTGCTGGAGAGAGAAGAGCAGCTGCGGCCAGGAGATCAGTAAGAGTCCTGACGCCTCTCGAGTTTCATGTCTCATCGCTTGGCTTCACATGTGTTTTGCTCCCTCATCAGTTGAGTTTCCGGCCGTCCTGCTGAACGTGTCGAACGGAGAGGTGGAGTCAGAGTTCCACTCGTACGTCCAGCCGCAGGAACACCCTGTACTGTCAGCCTTCTGCACGGAGCTCACCGGCATCACACAGGTTATCCTGAGCTCTTATAGACACCTCTGGTGATTACTGATGCTTAGTTCAGTCATGTATCTGTCACCCTGCGTATGATTGGCCGACAGGGTCAGGTGGAGTCCGCCCCTCCTCTCCACATCTGTCTGTCCAGATTCACTCGCTGGCTGCAGAGTCTCAGACCCCCGCGCTAGCGCTCACAGCCAGGCGCTGCTGCTCATCAGAGAGTGAACTTCAGTTTAAAACTCTGCAGAGGCATTGCTGAGTGGAAACGAATGCAGATGTTAGAGGAAATAAACTCTTTTAGCTAAACATTTTTAGCTGTTCAGCTGCTGTGATTTTGTTCAAATGTGAGTTGCTAGATTTGTCAAAATGTTTTTTTCCAGTGTCCACCAGTGATTTGCTGTGATCTTTAGATGTGTACGAGGTCATTGTACTATAAAATACTGCTTCAGACCTCAGTTTCCTCCTCACTGGAGAATTTGCTGAAACCAGTTGCCAAAATGATTAATTTTCTACCTCCTCCACATTATCAGACTGGAAGCAAGCTACATCTCAACCCATCACGACAGACGCGCTCGTTTGTTTAGCCTCTGTTTAAAGATTTAAGACTCCAGCATCCATATTTGACTGAATGTTTAATACATTGCTGGGTAATATTATAGTTTTGAGATGAAATAAGAAATCATGCAGTTGAGATTGGCTGTGTAGTATATATCGCTTTATGTGAATATACTGTGTGTATGCAGGTAAAGTTGGATATACTTTCAGTAGTTGTATAATTTGTTATTATTTATTAATTTGAGGTATTATTTCTAGTTGTCACACTGACATGGTTAAAGGGATAGTTTAGCCCAAAATCATCATTCTGTCATAATGTTCTTTCTTCTGTTCAACACAAAAATATATTTTGAAGAATGTGGGTAACCAAGCAGTTGCTGGTAGCCAGTAACTTCCATAGTATGGTAAAAAAAAAGACTATGTAAGTCAATAGGGACCATCATCTGTGTGATTAGCCATGTTGTGTTGTGTTCAGCAGAAGAGAGAAACTCACGAGCCAGTGATGACACAATGATCATTTTTGGCTGAACGGTCCCTTTACCTCTTCACAAACAGACAATATATTGCTGCTGCTTTTCAGTATAGAAACTAGGGCTGGGTAAAAAATATAGATTTTTTTTTTGTGAAACGATATTGATTCCCAAGAATCGATTAGTCTAGCCTGTTTTCAGTTAATGAACAGAACATTGTAGCGTGTCTCACATCCAGTAAATGACAATAAGCTTTGCTACTTTCATATGAAACAAGGTCTTAGATTTCAAATTCTGTCCATTTTTTTCTACAATACTCAAATGGCATTCTCTTTCTGACGTCCATCCGTTTTTCCATTCGGAAATATTCACACGGGAATAAGCACCCTGATTTTCCGATCAGATACATTTTAGTTTGTATACAGGGAAATAGTCATTTATATTTCAAAGAAAATTACACTGCATACCGCTGCTCTGGGGGTAAACCTAATTATCAGGGGGATGCCATCCTCCCTTCTAACTCGCCTCATCTCGAGTGGGGACCCCCCTCTTCGTTTTTCAGATCGAAAGTTACTCTAAGAACTAATCCGGCTTTCGTTCCTAAGGTCAGGGACACAACAGAAGCAATCATATTGGTGGAATTGTTAGTGTTTTCTTCATCAGAGGAAGAGTGATTACACTCGTCTCTTGGGCTGATAATTGCAGAGAGAGACCTATTTCATGTCAGTGATGGTAAATGCGTTTGTAATGTGTGACAAAGAAACAAATTTGCAGCCTCCACCGGGACTTCACGCCCACTCCACGAGAGGAATGGCTACTTCCTGGGCTCTGATCAGGAGAGTTTCTGTTCGCTGGGTGTCACCGCGCACATTTGTGAGATATTACAGATTTGATGTGACGGTCATCTCTGGCTGATTTAGTGCTTGGAGTGATATTTAATACACTTCATTCAGGTCATTCTCACATTTTTATATGTCAGAAGTGAGGTATCTCCGCTCACCACTCTTCTTGCAGTCTGCACAGTGCAGAAGATATGCGGAGAATGATGCCGTGGGTTATATACCAGAGATTGGTCTGACAACCATGCTGTAATTGTTCGGTCACCGCTGAGGCATTCCCATAGTGAGATCCCAAACGGATGTTATCAGAGAACCGGGGTTACACGAGTAAGCTAACGTTTAATGCGGAGTGACCGATCGCTGTAGCGCCGCAGTTCAACAGAAGTGGCAGCGCGAGGTGCACGCGAACAGATCGATGACTTCGCTTTAGTACCAGTTACAGCACAAAATAAACATGAATGAACATCTGAAGGTATTAAAAGAAACAACGTACCGAAATCCGTATCCTGTCTCATATAATCCCTCAATCAGTTTCATCCACGGAAATACGTCAATATAACAGCTTTTTAAACATGTCACGTAACGTCACATTTAACTCAGGAAAAACATTCAGTGACTTTAGTCAGCTAGAAAATCCACTTTAGAGAGGAGCATTTGGCTGAATGCACCATATAATATATTCATTATTTTTACTTTATTAGTTTTACTGTTCTTCAATATTTCGTTTTTTTTATTTTAACAAATCTGTCAACTACCATTTAAAAATGTATTATTTCAAAAAACTAATTGGAGTAGAAATATAACTGTGTAATTGTATAGTTTGTTTTATAACTTTATTATAAAAAAGTAATTGAGTCTAATTTAAGTGTTTGTGTACGAATCAGTTAATTTGAACCTTCAATATTATAGTAATGTAGTACCAACTGACTACTGTATAATTTACAGCATTAGTTGAGGTGTACTGTACCTGATATAAATCCAAAATCGATATTGAATCAAATCAGAATCCGATTGAATTGCAGTCGTGAAAATTGTGTCAATACCCAGCCCTAATAGAAACACGGTTTTGATTAAAAGACTCGTCTGTAATAATGAAACTTTGCTAAATCTGATGTTTGAATGAGGCATTGAGTGAAATCTGAACTCTGTTTTGCTGAACTCTTGCAGGGAAACTCCAAGAAGAACAAGAGCCGATAATGTGGACGTCTGTCTCAGTGACGGCGAACATTCCCACACCAGACACCAGACATGTGACAGGAAGCAGCTGATCTCCAGAGGAAGCGTGTGTGTGTGTGTGTGTGTGTGCGTGAGTGAGTGTCTCTGTGAGTGAGTGTGCGTGCATGCGTGAGAGTGTCTCTGTGAGTGAGTGAGTGTGTGTGTGTGTGTGTGTGTGTGTGTGTCTCTGTCTGTGTGTGTGTGAGTGTGTGAGTGTGTGTGTGAGTGTCTCTGTCGGTCTGCAGTAAGAGTCTCTGCTGTGTGTTCATGTGTGGATCGTCACTGACTCTGCTGCTGCTGCTGGTGTTGTTGTTTCTCAGAGCAGCGCTTCTCTTTCCTGATCATCATTGACTTTGAGTCCACCTGCTGGAGAGAGAAGAGCAGCTGCGGCCAGGAGATCAGTAAGAGTCCTGACGCCTCTCGAGTTTCATGTCTCATCGCTTGGCTTCACATGTGTTTTGCTCCCTCATCAGTTGAGTTTCCGGCCGTCCTGCTGAACGTGTCGAACGGAGAGGTGGAGTCAGAGTTCCACTCGTACGTCCAGCCGCAGGAACACCCTGTACTGTCAGCCTTCTGCACGGAGCTCACCGGCATCACACAGGTTATCCTGAGCTCTTATAGACACCTCTGGTGATTACTGATGCTTAGTTCAGTCATGTATCTGTCACCCTGCGTATGATTGGCCGACAGGGTCAGGTGGAGTCCGCCCCTCCTCTCCACATCTGTCTGTCCAGATTCACTCGCTGGCTGCAGAGTCTCCAGCAGGAGAGGGGCGTGGTCTTTGAGACGGACAGCACAGGCCCCGCCCCCTCCGGACACCCCTGTGCGTTTGTCACATGGTCAGGTGAGAGAATGCTTGCCTCTCTGCCTGCGCTTTATCTCTTGTATAGGTTCATTTGTAATGTCTGTGTGTGTGTGTTGATGCAGACTGGGATCTGGGAGTCTGTCTGCTGTACGAGTGCAAACGGAAGCAGCTGAGTTTTCCTGAAGCTCTGAAGAGCTGGATTGACCTGCGAGTCACTTACAGGGTACATACACACACACACACACACAAACACACACACACACCAGAGACTGACCCTGATGAATGGGAGAAATCATCCCGGTTCGGTTCATGGTTTCAGGCATTTAGTGTTTGACTCTTTTGGTTGTTTGCGTCTTTGAGACGGACAGCACAGGCCCCGCCCCCTCCGGACACCCCTGTGCGTTTGTCACATGGTCAGGTGAGAGAATGCTTGCCTCTCTGCCTGCGCTTTATCTCTTGTGTAGGTTCATTTGTAATGTGTGTGTGTGTGTGTGTGTGTGTGTGTGTTGATGCAGACTGGGATCTGGGAGTCTGTCTGCTGTACGAGTGCAAACGGAAGCAGCTGAGTTTTCCTGAAGCTCTGAAGAGCTGGATCGACCTGCGAGTCACTTACAGGGTACATACACACACACACACACACACCAGAGACTGACCCTGATGAATGGGAGAAATCATCCCGGTTCGGTTCATGGTTTCAGGCATTTAGTGTTTGACTCTTTTGGTTGTTTGCCAGCTCTTCTATAACCGGAAGCCCAAAGGTCTGAGAGGAGCTCTGCTGGACCTCGGCATCCAGTTCACAGGAAGAGAGCACTCGGGTACACTGCACGCACGCACACACACTCACGCACTCACACACTCACGCACGCATGCACACACACTCACTAAGAGGGTTTTATAACTCCGCTTTGCGTCGTACCTAACAACGTCCCTTAGCTGTTATAAATTCACTGTAAACCACGGCTTATTGCTTTATTTAGAATCACATCATTGTGTCTTTTATAAGCTGTAATCATGATGTATTGAAGCATGTTTCCTCCTGTGGTGGTTTGCTCAGGTCTGGTGGACGCGAGGAACACGGCTCTGCTGGCGTGGAGGATGGTGTTCGACGGCTGTCTGCTGACTGTGACCAAGTCTCTGAGGAGGGTGAGTTCTGTCACAGGTGACTCCACCCCCTGCCTGACGCCACAGCCAATCAGGAGCCGGCGCTGAGCTGTGCTAAACCAGCATGTGTCTCTGTCTCTCAGGCGCTGGTGAAGTCCAGACCTCCGCGTGCAAGCGTCTCCGGTGAGCGTCCCTCAGCGCTGAGTGAGCGACCCGAGCGTAACGAGCAGCAGACGAGTGTGTGTCGATCGCTCGTGTCGCCGCGCACCGTCCTCTGCAGCACAAACACTCCGCTGTGTGCCGGCGTGTCCAGACCGCTCGGGAATCTCAGCACACTGGCCGGGCTCTCGGACATGACCTACGACCCCGAGACTCCAGACGCCTGCTGGCGAGACGGAGTCCTGCTGACCGAGGGGGAGGAGCCTGGCTCCTGTGATGGTGTGCTCGTGGGGGCGGAGCCTGAGGAGCCTGATCCCACAGGACCCAGCAAAACCCGGTCAGACCACTACAAACCTGCCAGACCAGCGTCCAGCTCTGCCTGCACACCGCTCCGGCGCACAGACCCGTACGGGCCGCTCTCGCGCTTCTTAGGACGCAGCGGCGCGTCGTTCAGTGTTTATACAGACCCGCCCCGCACTGTGAGCCTCGCGTCTAAGATCACGTCTCCTCTGTGCGGCTGCGGCCGGAGGGCCAGGCGTCTGACGGTGGGGAACGGCGGGCCGAACCACGGCCGTGGGTTCTACAGCTGCCCCGTCAGACGACAGAGCTGCGGCTTCTTCAAGTGGGAGTCTGGATTACTGCAGTCCAGCAAACAGAACCGCATCAGAACACCACAGACCTGCAGCTCTAGACCCCTCCGGTGAACACTGGATGCATCGTGCCTTTAGATTTGAACAAACCTGCTGAAGAATTTATTTATTATAAAGAAAACACTTTTTTAAAGTATTTTTAGAAATTGTGTCAGGGACATCTGCAAGCTTAAGCTTAACATTTCTACATCCGTTCTTCTGTTTTTGTGAGAGAATCAGCACATGATATGATCTCAGAAGAGCACACTGCTCATTAAAGACATGACCGCAAGCATGCATGTCCATATTCAGACTTCAGATGATGTGTTTAGCTGTCAGATACGTCTGTCGTTATTCTGCATTACAGCTTCATGATTATGATGATGATCTCATGAATTGTGTCTTTGTGATTTTAACAAACCTGTACAATAATATTTATAATAAATCACATTTAATTTGTTCTGTCAGGGACATGAAAACAGTTGCACGTGGAGACTGCTATGCTCGTTCTAGTAGGTTTTACATGCGTAACATGTTCCTCACAATAGATTATAGAATGGGTTTTTAACACTTCACTTGAAGCCTGTGTATATAATGCATTATTAAATATTATATCCTTCAGTGCTCTGGTCTTTAATGGGTAGTGTTGCTCAGCTGGTCTCTACAGAATCCCTCACAGCAGCTCAAGAGTGTTAAGACTGAGTGAAACACATGTCCACTGAAGGATTTTCACCTCGGGAGAATGAATATATGCATTGTCATGTTAAAAAAAAGCCCAATAATGCAGGGAATGAGGGGAGGGTAGCATCTTCAGTTTCAGGTTCTTGTATTACATCACACAGTGGTGTGTGAACTCATGCCAGCGTTGATAAAGCACAACTCCCTCACACCTTCAGCTCTCATACATCCCTATAGAAGAGCTTTACTACCACTGAACGTCACTGTGGGTACCAGGCACTTCTCTCTGTACTCCTCCTCTAGCAACACCAGAACATTCTGGATGCTTTTGGATCTGAAATGATTGACTTGGTCTCTTGAGAGCAGAGAATGGATTCCCAGAAGTCTCTATTTTGTAAATATGGGCCCTGGAAGAGGTTAAATGAGTTTATTTTGCTTTGGCTACAGTGGGTAGTTCTAGTGGTGACAACAACCATGCATGCACTCCTGCAGGCTGCGTCATACTCTGTGAGATAAAGTGTCACTCTTTTCACAGCTTTTGCCGGCTCTGAGACGCTTGCATGTTATTTCTCCGGCTCTTTTTCTAGCAGAAACTCACTCATTACTAAATGAAAACTTAAAGTGAAGACCTGATTATTTCAGCCTTATCACAAGTCCATTGTTTTTGAATGTAGGTGCTACTTCTGCTATATTTTCACACTTAAAACAATAATGTGGTATTCTTCTTGTACCATTCTCCTCTTTTATGCTAAGAAATAAGTCACCTGGCAGTTCTCTCTCGAGTGGTTCCACTGCTGCCAGCATTAAGTCTGAGTATGATTCAGAGGGCTATATAACACTTTTAATTGTCAGGAAATTACTTGTCTTTAAAAGTTTTGGTTCAATATACTTACCTGTTGATCAGAAATAGCCTTAAACCTAGACACTGTTTTAGTTTTCTTTAGTAACATTCAGGAGGGTGTACTCATTATTGCAACACATTGTATCACTTTGATAATAAAATCTTATTTTGCTGAATAGTTTTGGCATTCTTTGGTAATTGATCAAGCAGGCTTGTTGGAACATTACATCCCCAAAGAACCCTGACATGTCTTCTGAGTACAGAGAAATTGCTGAATGTGTTCAGTTTAGAGGGGTGTACTCATTTATGCTGTGCACTGTACTTAGTAATGGACATTATAATGCATTGTATTATTTAATTGTATCCACAGTTAAGATACTTAACTATTCATTGTTACAACTTTGCATCAAAACACATGATAAACAATTGCATATGTAATAAGGAATCTGCAAATACATTTTATAATGCATTTTAACTTCACATAATTTATGAAATGATACAATTTATTACAACAAACAATTATGAGTACTTTTATAATACATTATGCACAAAGGCTTTAAGTGTTTTTATATAAAAACAAATTTAATTCTCTATATTTTCACAACTTTTAAAATGAAAACACACGTGATGTTTATGGTTTTGTAACTTCTTTTTTGCAGCACCGTCAAACGCGTTTCGTAATCACATGTCCCACACGGGGCCCTGTATGACGCGCGCTACGGAGAGCCTGAAGCGCGACAGACACAAACACACGCGTGCCAGGAGCGCTCATAACGCGGAGTTTCTGCATCTCTTCATTCAGCAGCACCAGCACCAGCACCAGCACCACCAGCAGCAGCAGCAGAGAGTGTGTGATAAAGAGCAGTATGTCCGAGACGCGCAAGAGGAGCAGGAAGCGCTTCGGAGGACACGCGCACAAGAAACACAGGGGCGCGCGCGAGCTGCAGGTGGGCGCGCAGGGGGTGCTCGTCACCTGCAACATGAACGAGCGCAAGTGTACGAGCGAAGCCTTCAGCCTGCTCAACGAGTACGCGGACGCGCTCTACGGCCCCGAGCAGGTCAGCAGCATGATGTCAGACAAGTGCACTATAGAGATGTTACGCTAGTGTAGTGCACTATAGAGATGTTACGCTAGTGTAGTGCACTATAGAGATGTTACGCTAGTGTAGTGCACTATAGAGATGTTACGCTAGTGTAGTGCACTATAGAGATGTTACGCTAGTGTAGTGCACTA
This sequence comes from Sinocyclocheilus grahami, assembly GCF_001515645.1. NCBI lineage: Eukaryota > Metazoa > Chordata > Actinopteri > Cypriniformes > Cyprinidae > Sinocyclocheilus > Sinocyclocheilus grahami. The sequence continues at coordinate 22,061 of NW_015507624.1, forward strand.
TAGAGATGTTACGCTAGTGTAGTGCACTATAGAGATGTTACGCTAGTGTAGTGCACTATAGAGATGT